>NW_004955422.1:7924342-7946850 GCF_000276665.1 Chinchilla lanigera | reverse complement strand
TTGATCAAACGATATACACACAAACAGCTCCTTTCAATGAACTAATAGAAATTAGTAGTATAATTATCTTAGCTATCTTGTGTATCTTCATTGTTCACTTATATTTTATGTGATACAGAATCATTTGTTGACTTCTTTTTCTTTAAATTTTTGAAAATGTTGTTTCAATGTGTCATTTCTTCTTTACTTTGATAAAATCTGTAATCCTGTAAATCACTATTCTTATGTGTAATGAGTTATTTTCAATTGGATTCTGAATAGGTTATATTTTCTGCTATTGATTTAACTGTTGATTTTCAGAAGGTTTAATTTGGTATAACTTGATTTTTTTTTCTTTGCATTTATCATCTTTGGGATTTGGTGAATCCTCAATGCAAGTCTTTTACCGGTTTTGGAATGTTTTCCACCATTACTTTTACAGTTACATCCACGTACCTTTATTTCTTTATTGCACCAATTTCTCCTCTGGCTCTGGGTCTCAAGGGATGTACATATTACAAATTTTAATATCATTGCACAGATCTGTATCTCTGCCTAATGATTTTCAATGTTTTTCTTTTCCCTCTAGGCCCCTTAAAATGAATAATTTATTTTGATCTGTCTTTCTTTCTTCATCATCTTCATTTTGCTGTTCAGCCCATTTTTATATTTCATGAATTACTTTTTCCAGCTCTAAATACTTCCACTTTGCTCTCTCATACAATACTTGTGTAGTGCAGAATATCTGTGCAGTACCTATTTTTCATTTTATTTCAAGGACATTCTAACAATGCATTTAAGTTAAGAGGCTACATCATGAAATATGTTTTACATAGCTGTTTAAAAAGTTGTGTGACAATTTTTAAAAACTTTTAGCCACAAGAAGATAGAGTTTTTTAAAAAATTAGATTTTATTAAATCATTGGATGTATTCAATTTATCAGAGAGTCCCGATTTCATGTCAAGTATTCCTGTATTTTATGTTGGGAATTTTAAGTATATCTTGAGACCACGCATGTGTCAGAATTCTTTAGAGTATGTTATATATTGATTTAATCATGCATTTCCTTTAGAATCATTGATATTTGTATAGCCAGTGATTTAAGCGTTCATCTAGTTGTCAGTTTCTTCATAAGATGACTTGGTGTACCGCGAATGTGCCATTGCACAGTTAGTCGGAGACATGAGGGTGCTGTATGTTACAGTTTTCTTCTGGTAGCTTTCTATAAGCTTCTTTGGATCTGTTTCATGTATGCACAACATACTTTGTGCACTGGGAACGTATATTAAATCACAAGCCCTGGCAGGGTATTTTCTTCTGCAGCTCTTGTCAGTCATTCTTTTACAGTCTACAGGTACAACTCATTTATATGATTGATTCATTTTTTTAAAAATGTTTTCGGATTTCCAAGAGGTTGGAGTGAAAAGTGGAAAATAAATAAAAAAAGTTTCTCCTCAGTGGTGCCCATCACAATGGCCCTTTCACCAATCCATCAGCCAGCAAAAGAAGTTTCTCAAAGTTAGTGTGTGTGTACAACTGTGTGTGTGTGTGTGTTGTTACTTTACACTTGTACCTTTCATTATTTGAGCCAGCTTTGGGACAATGTCTAAAATATAAAAGAGAAAAAAAATCAAATAAACTGCAAACTGCACACAGTAAATTCCTTCCTTCCAGTTTTAATTTCTCTTCCAAATCTATCAATGTATGACTCCTCAGTGGCTTCCTGAAGTTTTTAAAAAATATTGTTCAAAATTTTTGAAGTCAGTGTAAGAGAACTATTTGTAGTAGGCACATTGTATCTAAGTAGGCACTAGAAATCTTCCCTGAGATTTAATCCCAGTCATTGTGTTATTCATATGTGCAAGTTTGGTTATTTGTCAATTTTATCATGTATATTTATATTTTCATGTTCTCCTCATGTTTTCTACTTTAAAACAAAAGGGCATCCACAATTTACTAAGGAACAAATGCTCTAAATCAATGTGAATCTCAATGCAACTATCCCTTTTTTGGGTGTAATGCACATTTATTGTCCTGACATGTCTATTTTTACTTTTAGTATGCTTATTAATATGCAGCTGTTTTCTTGAAAGATTATATTTCAGCAACTGGAAGAACTCAAACTCTTTATTTGACAGTCATCGTTCTATCTACTTCATATGTAACTAATCCTTGAAGCTTTTCTGTCTTTTTTTGTTCGTTTCTTTGTCTGTTTTCCCTTTCAGCTCCCCTTACATACAGTCTCACATATTTATGGGAGTAGAAAATTAATATAGAAACCTGTCTTATCATCATCTCAAAAGGTACAAAATTTGCAATATCTGAAATTAGGAAAAATATTTCAGAGAAGTGGTTGGATAGATACTAGCTCCTTATCTTTAGTCTCCAACTATCAAATGCTTATTGATTGAATGTCTTCAGCGTGAAAGTGGTTCCATGCTTTGTGACTCATCTTTGTCTAGTTAATTAAAATTTGACCCAAAACTTAGCTGTAAGTCTCTTGTTCTTTTTTGGATCTTTACTATTCATTAATTTAATATTTTAACGATTTTCAGTAGAATGTTTGGTGCAAAAGCTAGCTACTGACTAAGGTAAACAGTGACTCTTTTCCACCAGGACTAATTTCTAACAAAGTTAATTTGCTAAAAGATTCAATGCTCATCAATACTCAACAACTGCACAAAGTATCCTATTATTAGGGGGCCATATGATCACTGTCCCAAGGAAACATCTTCCTGTATCATAGAACCCATCAAAAATGTAATTCAAAACACAGATATTTCACAGGTTTTTTGACCTCTCAAAATTCTGATTGTATAAAACACTATGCCTTCAAAAGGGTATTCCAAATATAGTTTTAAAAATTTGACTCTTAAGCTTTAAAATGCTCTTCACATTCCTTAATGGTAATTTGATATTCAGTTTAAAATAAAATTTGCTAATAAGTACTAAAATCAAGATGGCCATTGTTAGTGAGTTATTACTGAGGATATATTAAATCAAGGGAGAAGGGAAACAATTTAATGAATCTCATTGTTCTCCACTCCAGGCAGTAATGTTCAGAGGTTAACAAATCAAGCAAGTTTATCACAAACAATGAAAGAAAAAGTAACTTGTCCAGGGGTCCTAAGCATGGAGCTTCTTGACATCTGAAGACCCTGTGGCCACGTTCAAGACTAGAAGATCCTCTCATACCTCATCATCTAATAGAATTATAGTTCTCATTTCTTTCAAGAGATTTGGAAGCCATGCTTATCATATGCCACACTAATGCTTTGTCTTGTTTATAAAAATTGTTTTAGGATTAGAACACACAACTTCAGTGGTCTCTAAGGTAGCTGTCATTACTAAGACAAGATTAATCAAAGAACATATTAGAAAACAAAGAATATGTTAATTCCATAAGCGGATAGAACAAGAGCTCTATCTGTTGATTTTAAAATGATGAATTCCAAACACAAATGGTCCTTCCACACTGAATAAATATCAGATGAAATTCAGAACATATTAATGTTCATTTTACAATTAGTTTAAATGCATATTTAATTAAACCTAACATATATTGCATATATATTACATACTTTACGTATACCATCCTTTGCTCTAAGTATACTTCTATTGATTTAGGTATGATGTTTAGGAATTGGAAGAGAAAACATAATAAGGAAGAAAACACATACTTTGCCTATGGTTTGGAGCATACAGGACTCATATATTTAAATCTTACCTACTTATTGTTTATCATGTTCTAAATGGTCTACCTGAAAAGCATAGAATAATGATATATTTCTCCTTACCTTTATGGATGCAGAACTTATTACAGCAGCTATTGGTTTTATTAGACACTCAGAAGACTTTAATGTACAAAGTAATGTATTTATCTGTATAAATACATATAATGGAAAGATACTCAGACCCCATTACTGCCTTATTCAAAGAAGTTTATCTTTAAGTTTAGTGGCTTTTAAACTCGTAGAAGATCAGTAGATCGAGAGCTATCCAATGTGAAGTCTACAGAACCAGTAGTCTAGGAATTTTTTTTTTCCAAAAATTGGGCACAGGCAAAGTAAAGAAAGTCCTATTAAGTCTGTTACATTATCTTACATTCTTGTTTTTCAGGATGATTTTATAAAGAGTGAATAAAGAGATAAGAACTGGGGTTCCTATCTTAAAAAATGGTAGTGATTTTAGAGAGAGGTGGCTGGGATTATGTCGTCAGTACATGGAGACATTTTTCTGACATTAGGATAATTCAGCTAACCCACATGAAAGCTGAAGATACATAAAAGAAGGGAGGGAGGGAGAAAAACAAGGGAGGTAGGAAGAGAGACAGTCCAAGGCGCAGAGAATGAAATACTTAGGTTTCTCCGGATGTCCCTAATGCCTCTGAACTGCCTCAGAATCCTTGGCACTTTCTGAGCAATGTTACACTTCTGGAGTTGTACAAGTACAGCCTCAACCTCATCTGACTGCACTATTTAAACAGAACTTAGTACTTTTCTAATAACTGGGTTAGATCTTTAAGGCCTTGTTTTCACCCATGTTAACTTTCTGAATTTAATTACTGCCCCCTAAAGGTGAGCTTATGCCCCGACCTAAAATATCTCTCAAAAGCCCCCTGCTCTGGAAAAGTGACTGAATCAAACGTGACACATCTCCTCAGTCCCTGCATCTGCTGAGTTCAGTGCTGAAGGAGCCGTTAGGAGGTGCAGTGTGGTTGGAGCTGCTTCCCTGGTGCACCACCTAGGAAGTTCTATTCTCATCCCAGGTTCCCTCCTTTGCTTTCTGCTTTCTGGCTGAAAGGGTTGAAAATCTTTTTTCCATTTTGTCATTCCACTATGCCATTTCAGCTTTGGAGCCAGCTCACTGAATTAAACATTCAGCCAAAATAAGTCAAAGGAAAGGAAAGTGCCTAAGACATAAGCTTTATAGTTTCCTTTCTTGATGTGTTTCTTTCATTTTTCTTTCCACCCCTTTTCTGCTGGTGCACTCCCTTCCTACTTTACTTGGATCAAGGTGTCTGTAAAATCTGAGAAAATATATAGCCACGGTATAGAATATGCTTGCACCGCTGTCAAATGATTAAGCAGTAATCCTCCGTTTCTTTCTGCCTTTCATTTTGTCCTTTGTCAATCAGTAAGCCCTGTCAAGACTCTGTTATAAATATTTGTTTTAAAGAATGCATGATTCCTCACATTTGCTATTTCTCATTTTTGTATCTCCCAATTTCTAAGTTGAGTTTTATAAGGTCTTACTCTGCTCCTAGATTCTCTCCCTATCTTTAAGGTTGCCACCCTCCAAGTTTCCTCTACTCAGTGACATTTCAAAGCCTCCAAGGTAGAGTTTGGAACACTGCTGTGCAAAAGGAGTACTGAGGTCTCCCTGAAGTTGGGTAATGTCCTCAGATAGGCAGAGGTTGAATACACAGTCTTCCTTTTTTTCCGGAGTGGTCTACCCATGATAGAAGCAGCTCTTGGAACAATTTCAGGTGTCAAGATACACATTCACCACTGCACACAGATCTTCATTTGTATGCGTGATTCAAATTGCAAAGGAAGAAATTCTTCATTCTAGCTACTTCTCAGTTCTCATTTCTCTCCATTTTCTGACTTGACATTTAATTTCTTTCAGGTAATTTCTGTAACTCCCCATCTCCAAAAAGTGTCACTTTTTCCATGCTGCAGCTCCATCTCCAATTCTTTTTCCTATCCTTTTAAAACTTCTTCAGTGCAAAGGTCACAATTTTGAGAAGTATTGTCTTTCGGGTGTGTTTACCCTGCTAGATTAAGATAAACCCTTATGTGATCCCCTAGGACTCTAGGTGTCTCTATAGTTTTATCCCTTCTGATTGGTTTTAACTTCTTATAATGCATTTGTTTCTTATTTCCAACCCATGAATATGCATCTCTTAGTTCAATAAGCTCAGTCATTTAATAAACAATGATTAATTGACATATTTACATGTTTGCCAGATCGCATTTTGTGGCCCATAAATCTCAGAGAAATATGGAAACCAAACTCAAAGAAATTAAGTGATGAAAAGAACCTCAGGTAGCTCAGATAATACATAAACCTCAGTTTTTTTTTTGCAGTTTTACTGCATTTTGTTAACATGTATATTCTGTTATTTGGCTTCAAGTCTTTAAAACTCACTAGTATTTTTGACTTTTGCATTTTCATTTTCAGTGGGTTAGCTGGACCGTAAAACCTACATGACTTAAGCCAAAAAAAAAAAAAAAAAACAGTGGGTTAGCTGGACCGTAAAACCTACATGACTTAAGCCAAAAAAAAAAAAAAAAAATACACAGTCTTTACAGAGCAATAGGCCTAGAAATGCTCATAGTAGCTTCTTTTGTGGAGTAGCTTAACTTTTTACCCATTTCTCCGTGGACAGCTCTCTTCCAAAAGTCATATTACACTAAAACAGCTAATTCTGAGTGGACCTGGATTAGACATCTAACTTCTCCTTGACCTTTTCACTCATCTCAAAATTTAGAATCCAGGTGAAAGGTGTTAATATCTTTGAGCTTGATTAAGTAGGCTTTAAATTACCCCTCAGCTAGGGAAAATTTTAGACCTGTTCTGTTCCATAGGCTCTTGATCTCTCTTTTCTGACGCCTGTTAGCTGTCCTTGCAAATCCTTCCTCTGTCCTTTGAAATACATATAAATCTGCTCCTGGGATTTTGTCAGTTTTACAACCTTCTGTCATTCGGGAACCTTTCTCTGAAATGTGCTCATGGAGGACGAGAGCATCCTCTCTCCACTTTGTGTGCAGGAGTAGTAGTACCTTAACTTCTGTGTGTAGCAGTTAGTAAACATGGACTAACAACTGGGCTAAAGATTGCAAGCATGAACTCAAGGATTTTGCATTATGCTCTACATTTTCTATTGATCTTCCTTCCCACCCAGTACCTTAGTACTCGCTCATTCAGATGGTTAATGATCATGGTTAACGGCATTGTGTTCAATCTCAATTCTCCTCTCACTGAAATAGAACTGAAAATCACCCTTATCTGTTTAATAAGCCCCAGTACAATCTTTTCTTAATTATAAAAAGAAGAAAAAACAGTTAATGTTTAAGTGTTTGATCAGTCTCATACATCTATATTTGTTTAGCTGAGTATACACTTTGAAGATATCAATGTGTAATACAACTATTGTTAATTTCCTATCACTTGGTCTGAAATTCTGTATTGCTTGTATTGTTTTTGTGTTATTTTCTAAATGTGTGTTTGTTGTTACGTTTTCATTCTCTTACCTTTAAAATAAATAAAAAGGAAAAGGAAAAAACCAAATAGAATTAGAAAAGAAGATAATAAGAGAGTATGCTGGGGATATAACTCAGTGGCACAATGCCTACTTGGCAAGGGCAAGGTCCTGAGTTTAATTCCCATTACAAAAAATAAATGAAGGAATGAACAAATAAATAAATGAAATCCTGCCTGATAAAGCTCTTTATAAAAAAGATAGTAGGAGAGTAACAATAATTAATAAATTGCATATTGTTACTTTCAGAGTATTTATGAAGGGTAAAAGATATAAGCATGAAATACTGTCCAAACAATATTAGCCAAACCTTTCTTTTCAATAACCTAAGAGAAACTAGCAGTATATCTATCTCAGCTGTCCTGTTTATTTTGAAAGGCTTGCAAATGTGCTGAACACTTACACGGGACACGTAATTTTGCATTGGAGGCTGGAGCTTGGCAATGTGGTGAGAGTGGTGGGAAATGACCTACTGGTGTAGGAGAATAAACCATGGGCAGGGAATAGCAGCAACTGCGCCTGACTCCAGATCAAGCTGAGCCCTGCACCCAGTACCAATCTGCTGCGAGGACAAGGGGAATCTGGCACTTGACACCAATCTCCTAACATGCTAACAAGTAGGGCCACCTGGGTCAACTATCACAGAAGACATAAAAAGATGACAGCAACTGACTTTGGGGCCACCGCCCTCTTGTTACTGCAGAGGTCCATTCTGCTTTCAGGACATTTCTTATCTCCTTTCTCAAAGGACACTTTTCTCCCTGAGCACTTTTTTTTTCATTCCTGCACTTTTTTTCTTTTCATTTTCTTTTCTTTTCTATTTTATTTTTTTGGTACTGGGAATCGAACTCAGGACCTTGCACTGGCTAGACTGGTTCTTGTGCCACTGAGTTATATTCCCAGCCCCTGTTTTCTTTTCCTTAATACTGCCCTAAAACAAATGGTCAACCTTCAGATCCACCAATTGTCCTGATGAATTCATTGGTTCAGACAAAGAACAACCTGGAGAACACTGGTGATCCCTACGCCATTCAATCACAAGACGATAATTTGGTATGGAAAAGTAGAAAGAAATAAGTATTGAAAAATAAAAAGGAAACATAGATAAAAATAGATTCAAGATAAATCATAAGTTGTGTAGGAGAAAGAAAATGAGAGAAACAAAGGGAAAGAGAGAAAGGAAAAAAAAGAGCAGCATTTTCCTCTGTCACACATGGTTTCCTTACAACTGACTGCAGACCCTCAGGGGAGCTTCCTGAAATTGAATTTTGAAGGAACTCTGGGTTTCTGGATTCCTGGATTTCTGTGTAATTATTTTCAAATGGGTTTCTGTTATGCCTAACTAATGTAATCTTAACTTTAAAAAAGTAGTTGATTCAACAGGGAAACGACTCAAATCCCTGCAGTTACTGCGTGAGGACGGATGGTGTTTTGTTGCAAGTTTTCCTAATGTGCCTGCTTCATTTGGAGCAAGTGTGTATTTGTAAAAATCCTGTCATCACTTATAATTGATTCTTCTGTAGTATGGTTGTGATATGAAACACAATGTGATGAGATTATGCAGTCGACAATCCTATGGGTGTATTTCCTTTTAGTTTTCAAGAGAAAACACTGACATTAAACAAAGATGTTTTGGGGAGTTTTGCTTGTTTGTTTTTAGGATGAATGAAATCAAGAACAAAGAAGAAGCGAAAGCCCATGGAATATGAAAGGTAATGACAAAACAGCCGTATATTGTCTTTCCCCATGGAAAAGTAAGTCCTCACATGTGCACACCATGAATGACAAGAATTTGTGGGAAAGGTGAGGAGGATGTAACTAGGGATGTAGTGGAGAAGACAGATTAAAATAGCCAAGAAACATATTAAAATGTTAGAGGGGCTGGGGATTTAGCTCAGCGGCAAAAGCGCCTGCCTGGCAAGCGCAAGGTCGTGAGTTCAGTTCCCGGTACCGGAGAAAAACCAAAAAAAACAAACAAACAAAAAAAAAAATAATGTTAGAGAAGCTGAATGCTAACCACCTAGATGTCCAGCTTCTCATAAAGTCGAAGAAAACTATGTAGCAGCTAGGAAAAGTAATGATAATGATAAAAGAAGTTCTAGCGGTGTGGTGTGGCCCATGCCAGTCACTCCAGCACTCTGAGAGGCTATGGAGGGAGGATAATAACTTGGAGCCTAGCTGGGGAACATATCAATTGAGGGAGAACTTATCTGAAGTTAAAAACAAAAAAAGAAAGAAAGTCTGGGATGTAGCTCAAGGTCAAAGCCTTTAGTTCAATATTAAATACCACAAAATGAAAGAAGGAAATGGGGAGGGGGAGGAAAAGAGAGAGAGAGAGAGAGAGAGAGAGAGAGATTCCTTAGACAGATATCTTCCATATTAACCTTTACCAGATATAGTTTGCAAATACTCGGTCCTATTCTATGGTTCCTTTCCATGTGTTAGGTTTTTCTATTGTATTGTAAAGGTTATTCCTCTTTTTCTGCAGAGACTTCTTAGTTTGATATAATACTACTAGTGTGATTTTTTGTTTTGGTTTTGTATTTGAGCTATGATGTTGGTGTCATATCTGGAAAATCTCTGTGCATATCAAAATCTTGAAAGAAAATTTCATCTAGGAGTTTTATAGATTTCTGTTTTGAATTTAAGACATTAATCTATTTTGAGTTCATTTTTGGGCATGATATAAGGGTTCAATTTCATTCTTTTTTATAGGGATATTCAGTTTCCCCAACACCACTGATTGAAGAGATAATCATTTCTCCATCAAATACACTTGGCTTACTTGATTGAAATTACCTAATCTTATGCACAAGTATTTATTTCTAAGCTCTATATTCTGTTCCTTTGATCTGTATATTCAGCTTTATGTGAATACCATAATGTTTTGAATACTATAACTGTGCAATGTATTTTGAAACCAGGTAGTATAATGTCTGCTACTTTTTGTTCTCAAACTTTTTTTTAGCTATTTGGGGTCTTGTGTTTTACAAGTCAACATTCACTTAAAAAATGGGTAAATGAACTGAAGAAACAATTATCCAAAGAAGATATAGAAATGAGCAAAAGCTTTATGAAAGTTGTTCAATCTTAGTAATCATCACCAAAATGTAAATTGAACCAATTAGATGTTACCTTCTATCTATCCGTATGTCTATCATTTTTTTTAATTTTAAAGATAAAAGGAGGGAAACATTAACAGACATACAACATTTTACAACATCACAAGCACAGTACAGACAATACAGAGTTACAAACAAAGTGGTAGGGAATTAACAATGCTTGTTGTATTACATATTGATATCCGTATGTCTATCATTAAAACAAAAGGAAAAAGCAAACAAAGGCCATGTGTGTTGGGGAGGATTGAAGGAAATGGAGCCCTTACATAACATTAGCGTTGAATATGTCAATTGGTAAAAGCACTGTGGAAGACAGTTTTGAGATCCCTCAAAAATAAAAGTAGATTGCTTGTTCTGACATTCTAGCCAAGAAGCACAGTAACCCCTTCACCCTTCCTTAACTGAGGAAATTGCCCTCCTCTGTCAGGACAGCCTTCTTATTTCACCCAACGAAAGGCTTCAGAAGAACACACAGGGATCCCTGAGAGAGGAAAAGTGCATACTTCTAAGCAGTCCACCAGCAGACCCCTGGCAATCAATGGGGTGACAGGTGTTGCGGCCACACCACCCTCAAGTCCAGAACTAAGATATGTTTATGTACCAACTCTCCAGAATGAGTGTAATTATGTACTGCAAATATGTGCCAATAGGAAATAATTAAATGGACTACCATGTGACCCAGCAAGCACACTATTAGGCATATATTTAATAAACTGAAATCAGTATGTGGAAATACCAGAAGACTTATGCTAAGTGAAATAGGCCAGACAGAGAACACTCAGAATACATGATACTGTTTATATCGTGGAACTCAACTGCCAGAATTCATACAAGCATAAAATAGAGGGATGATTTTTCAGGGCCTGGGTGGTGGGTGTAACATGCAAGTTTTAGTCAAGAGGTATCATGTTTTTAAAGCAAAATAAATAAGTCCTATTGCAAAGCATAGAATACTTACAAATTTACCAAATAGGAAAAATCTTATGCTTAGTGATATCCCATTAAAAAGAATAATAGGTAAAATAACTACAGGTAACTTTCTTTTTTCTTTTTTTTTTTTTTTTTTGGTTTTTCTCCGGTACCGAACTCACGACCTTGCGCTTGCCAGGCAGGCGCTTTTGCCGCTGAGCTAAACAGGTAACTTTCAAATGTGGTGGTTATAATTATGGCAAAGACCCTGGTGATAATTTCATAGGTGTAGATATATCCGAATGTATCAAGTTGTAATTAAATATGTACAGTTTTATTGTAGGTGAATTAGACCTCAGTAATGTGGCTTAAACTGAGAGTGGAATGAAATGTTTAATGTTTAATGAAATGTAAAATGTTTAAGTTTAATGCAGAGATTCAACACATTTTAAAAACAAGAATCAGGAAAATGCATTTGTAAGCAAAGCACATGTTTCACACATCACATTGGTAAATGACAGTCAATATTCTTGAAATTATCAATTGCTGCTGAGGCATGTCAAAGAAGTGTAAATTGGTCCTGGATATTATTGAAAGAAACTTTATACTATTTTAAATGTAAAATATGTAAACCGCTTGACCGAGTAGTTACGCATAAAGGTTTATAGTCTCTAACCATAATCTCATGTGGACAAAGTATTGAAAAATAAATCTACTTTAGCATTGCTTATTCTAAATCTTTTAGAAACACTCACAAGGGTATCAATCATGAAATTGGCTAACTCTAGGCTTTTTCTTCTATATAATATATGCACAATTAGAAAATTATTATAAAATGAATGTGATGAACATAAAGTGACATGAAAGGATTTTTGAGGGCACATTGTAAACGGAACCCCGCTGTAAAATAGCATGTTATAGCTCAGTATGCTTACTATTATTCCATTATGTAAAATAAGACACACACATCAGCATGGAATCAGAAATGCTTATTCAAGAAATTTAGTACAATCATCTCTGTTTCAAAAAATGGCCTAAACTAAGGCAGAAACTTTGGTAACCCAATATTCATAAGTGAAAAATGTAATTGTCAATTTAAAATCTTTAGAAAGAGAAAACTTTTACTTTCCAAAAACACTGTATTTTAAACTACTCCAGGCTCTGTGAAGTTAAAAATGAATGACAGTTTATCAGCTACATCTACAAGAGCTACACAAGAGTACCAACATAAATTACAAGAGAACTAAACCCAAAGAATAATAACAGAAACAAAGAATCCTATATGAAATATTACTTACTTGAACCTAGAGATTTACTAAAATAATACTTTTATAAAATATTATTTATATCAGAAGTACATGGATAGCTTAAAATAAAAATGATTAATGCAATATTTCACTAATAGGAGGTGAAAGATGACAATACAGTAATCTTGAGAAGTACTACAAATATTAAATTGATAAATTAATAAAAATCTATTAGGCAGGTGTCTACAATATACATTTGTCTTAAACTTGATAAATTTAAGTATCATTTTCCAAAAAGTAAAAATTCTTATGTTCAGAGAAATATAAAACAGATTTCCTTCAAGGATTTATGCAATGAATCATTTAATTAGAGAACAAGTGAGATATTATAGCCATCTTAGAGAGCACTATAACCAAGGTAACACTAATAAAAAATTATTGAATTAGATGTACGACAGGATGACATCTGAAAGGGTCATAAACCCTTTGGGCTGTCTTCTTGGTTACTGTAGGGGAACTGCTTGCATCTCTACTGTACTGAAAACTCCCCAAGTTAACATGTAGTCTGGGACTTTAATAAATAGGAAATACATCCCCTAGATAATAACTGAGTGACTTTCACCCCTGTCTGGCATGAAAACAATGTGTTTCTCACTCTTATACCTTCTGTGACTATTTCAGACATTTTTATGCCATAGAGGTTCTGGTAGAAATCCACGTAAATTGTGTCCATGACACACTGAAAAATAATGTGAACTAATGTCAGGATCATTCCTGTTTTACCATCATTCATTAATCCTCTGAAATTTTATATTTTAAATATTCATGATGATTGGGTCAATATTTATTCACCTGTGCATATTCGGTGCCAGTACCATGCCAAGTATATCCTTGGGATTCAGTATGCTCACATTCAGAGTCCATGCCCTGTGGGGGACAGATTGAATAAATTTAATCTATCACTGAATATACAACATTAAGGATAGCCTTTTTTCATAAAGGGAGTTTTCTTCATAAATAAATTGAAGGATGAATAAATTAAGGGCTGAATTCATTTTATCAGTAAGACATTACAATCATGCTATGCCAAGAGTAGATAAACTAATTTAGGCAAAGTAGTGATTTTAAGTTAAAAAAAAATTTAGGATTGAGACAGAGGGCAATAAGCAAAGGTAAACCTGAGAAATAAGTCATCATAGGCTTTTGTAGTAAGCTCTACAAGGAAATTTGCCCCAGAAAGGAAGGAATCAAATATTAAGCCAGCAGATTGCTAGGAGAACCCCCTCTTCCCTTCTTAACATTCTCAAAATTCCTCAATTTCATAGAAGAACAAGATATTAAAAAGCAGTGGTTTTTAAGCACAGAATCCTTATTTATCTCATTTTTAAAAATTGGGTTTTTCTTGATCCTAAAACTGCAAAATGCAGTTAGCAAAACAAACGCCCTGCTCCCCTCACCGGTCCGGGTGTCGCCTCTCTTCCACTTTTAGACCTAGAACTTCACAGTGCCCTCTCAAATGCAGTTATGGACGCTTTCCACCCTGGGACTTGAATAAAATCTATAATTTGGGGGAAACTTTTGGGTACTGACAATTCTTCCACAAGAATGTCAGTTCTTAAAACAGTTTGCATCCAACGAGGAAAATAAATTTCCAGAATCAGTTCTTCTCTTCCCCAGCAGGCTCACTCTGCCGCAGGCTCAGGTGTGTGCAGTGGGTGAGGGTCTAGGTGACCTCTTTTCCCAGCATGCACTTCTTATCCCTTTTCAGACCTCCTGGGCTTCCGTTGCTTTGATCTGACACAATGGAACTCTGAGACCAGACAGCAAGGGAGGACATGCCAAGTGTGGTTGTGGCTTGTCATTAACGCTGTTTCCATTAGAAGGATTTGTTCTCTCAAGGGCATTTTTTTTTTTGAGTTCTTTATAAAAAAATAACTTGGGGGAAATCCCTCCAGCACTGGAACCCTGTTGGTGGAGGGAGGAGTGCTGTGCACATACTTGATATAGGTGAAAGGAACTTCCAACCTGCTACATGTCTGGTACAAGCTTGTGTTCTCTAAAATCAAAGAATGAATTTTAGGAACAACAGAGGTTAAGAGCTGAATATATTCATTGGGAAAAAAAGTTTTGTCCAAGAGAGAGACAGCTGGGATCCCCAGTGGCTTGCCAAGGATCCTGCCTTTTCTAGGGATTTTTATAGAGCAAATCCAAAATATGAGGAGGGTCCAAGTTGGGAAACATGGGAAATCGCAAGGTGGTCTTGAGGTGGGATAAAACTATGATCAACCCATAAGATTACAAGTATAATTGCTCAGGTCAAATTGATTAAATCAGGATCAAATGGGGAAGTAAGTCATGTAGCAAGTGGAAATGAATACAGAACAGAGGCTTTTCCTAGGGGGATTGAGTTAGGGATTCTTCCTGGCTTTCTCAAGATGATAGAAACCTATTTCATCCATCACTGAGGTTAATCCTTAGGAATTAATCCTGGGTGCATTTGTTTTACCATTTGTCTTGAGGTCTGGCCCTCAGCTGGATGTGCCTGTCTCTCCCACAGTTGTAAGGCATCTGGTCTTCCGCACTGGCTCCTTCAAGGATGTAGCCCTATTGGACTGCCTACAATATTTCATGTAACTTAGCTGCCTGTAACACACTGGGGATTGAATGCAGGTCTTTCATACTGAGCTATATCCTCAGTCTTTTTCATTTATTTATTTATTTTTCCTGGGAGATAGGGTACTAGTTAGCTTCTAAGTTGTGCAGATTGGAGTGTAAGTTGAGAACCCTGCCTCAGCTGGCCAGAGTATTAAGGTTTTAGGTGAAGGTGTAGGTGTAGGTGTAGGTGAAGGTGTAGGTGTAGGTGTAGGTGTAGGTGTAGGTGTAGGTGTATACCCACATATGTAGCAGAAAAGCTTTTAATGTCAGTCATGTCCAGTCCGTTAAGTTTCATCTCCAGACTACACTTAGGGCACAATCCATTTCCAAATCCCTAACACCTACTCACCTAGGGGATTCCAGCATGACTCCTGGAAACGCATCCTTCGGTCTCAGAAGCCTGGATCTTCCTTTCTGCTGTCACCGCATTTAACTGGGCTGAGTACTGTTTTCTCGGCCTATCTTTCACACACATTATTATCTGGCTTGAGTACTTCTGACTCCTCAAATTAAAGAAATAGATATTATCTTTTCTATTAACAGTCTCTCAAAACAGTGTCAACTGTACCTAAACTGGGGGAAAGGAAATCTGTCTTCATGGTGGGGGTTAAAGATCCACAAAAATCTAACATCATTATCAAACTGTCCTTCTTGTCTCTCTGACTCAGCTCTTCCAGCACCTTAAGACAGCAGCTCACTAAGCCAGGGCTCGCAACATCAGCACTGCCAATGTGTTGCGTTGAATAATTCTTTGCTATGAAAACCTGTCCTGTGATATAGAATACTCACAATACTCTCGGCTTCTATCCAAAAGTAACACTGGCCATCTTCCCCCATTGCCCAAGTTGTGATCTTTGTAAGTTACCCAAACATTGCTAAAACTCACTGTGGCAAAAGGAGCTTGGTTAAAAACCAGTCAACTATGGAACTTCTTGGGAACCACCTGCTTTACAGTTCTTACACCGGAGGCTCTGCACTCAATGGAGAAGGTAGACTCTGTGTTGCTGAATATTTCCCTCTCTGCCTTTGTGCATCAGTAGAGAAAAACTGCTAAAGTCTCATTTTAGTACCTTTCTAGGTAGCATATGTACAATTGATTCATCAACTTATATTCTCATGGTATTTTGGCTTCTCAGTGATATTTTTATGTTCTCTTCAGATTGTCCCTGTGACCTATTGGACTGGGCCTGCATGCTGTGCAGACAGCAACCTCTGGCCACATCCACTGGACATCAGAGCCAAAGCTGACACGCACAAAAGCCCAGGATTTCTCAGTTTGGAAAAAATAGTACTTCTTTGAAGCTGCAATCTCTAAGTGGGTCTAAAATATGGGCCATCCCCAGGGAGAATGAGCCCTTTGGCATTGACATACAATGTCCTCAACCTGCAGGTTTCTTCTAAATATACTGAAATCTGGTCACCTTGTACATTAAATGATAACTGTGGCATCAGAAAAAACTAAAACACAATAATGATATAAGGGAAAGAAACTCCCAACTGGCTAGATGTCTGGGGCAAGATCATGTTCTCTAAAATTGAAGAATGAATTTTAGGAACAACAGAGATGAAAAGCAGAATATATTTACTGGGGGAAAAGAAAGCTTCTGTCTCAGAGACAGAAGGGGTCCTGAATAGGTTGCCAAGGATCTTGCCCTTTGTAGAGATTTTTATACAGCAAATCCAAGATATAAGATGGGTCCAAGATGGGAAATATGGGAAATCGCAAGGTGGGCATAAAGTGGGACAAAACCATGTTCAGCCAACAAGATTACAAGTATAATTGCTTAGGTAAAATTGATCAAATTAGGATCAAATGGGGAAGCTAGATGCTTAGCAGGTGGGCATGAACCCAGGACAGGGACTTTTCCTGTGGGGGGTTGAGTTAGTGACTCTTCCTGGCTTTTTTAAGGTGATAGAGACCTATTTAGAGTACCAGTCACTGATGTTTATATGTAGGGAAGTGTGTGGGTGCATTAGTCTTATCTTCTGTTTTGAGGTCTGGCCCAGAGCTGGAGGTGTCTCTCTCTGCCATAGTCAGCTGCAAGGTATGTTGTCTTCTGCGCTGGCTCCTTTGAAGTCCTCACCCTGATTGCCTAAAATATTTCTACCTAACTCAGTTGCCAACAATATAATCAGGAAAATTACCACTGTAATTAGGCTGCACCATGAAAGTTTGTATTTAGACTTCTTGCCAGAGGATAAGATATAGATGCATATAAATTATTTTAAGTATCTAAGGCCCATGTATTAGTTATTCTAAATTATTTAAAAATACCTTGTGTGTGACACTGATTTTGATGGTGGGTCTCTAAGTGTTTGCATGCAAACTTGTTCTCAAATCCGTGGTCAAATAAAGGTAACGGCTCATGAAAAGCCTTATCTGGATGCAGCTAATGTTGTGATTTTATATTCAATGAATGTCAGCCATATTCAATTTTAGTTGTTTTTTTCTTTAAACTTTTGTTACAGTTTTATTTTAATAGAATTTGGCCTGGGTTGGGCTTCTAAATATTTATCCATGAATCTAGATCTTAAAATTGTTAATAAATATTTCTTAAACAATGGCAAATCACAACTCTCTATAAAGTAAAGATGAACATATGTTAAAATGAAAGACGTTAAGTCAATAATGAACAAATGAACCATTACAGCCAGTTGAAAGGACAGTCTTACAAAACAATCCACAGGATGTAAGAAATTTTGAAACAAATTTACAAATACATTTTTCTGAGAGGGACCATCCATAGGTCAATGACTGCATTTTTAAAAGATATTATTAACTCACATTTTGTATTTAAATTGAATAAAAGAAACAATAAAAAGACACAGAATTTCAAAACAAGATGATAGGAAATTAACAATGGTTATTTTATTGCATTTGTTATCTTCAGAGTAGTTGCTCAGAGTACCAGATATAAGCATGCATTTGGATCATCGTCTTGTGTCTACAATTTCGAGTCTGAAAATAGTTGAAAAGCAATGAAAGTTATAGAAAATGTGAAGTAATACAGAAAAATACCCTGTATTTTTTTCTCATTCTATTTTCTTTCAAATTTCTTTTGGACATTATCTAAGGCTAAATACTCTATTTGGAATTTTATATTATTTATTTATTAAAGTATTCTATTTATTCTGTTGGTAATTGTTTGAAGTTCATTTAACCTTATTGGTTCTTGTAGAAAAATGATTACTTTCCCCCATAAATATCAGTGGGTGATAATGCCACTCTTGCCCTACAGAACGCCATTCTAGAATATTCTTGGAAGCTGTGTGTTTCTTTAAGTGTAATAGGAATAAAAGGAGACTGTTATCAGCGCTTTACATGGTATCGTGAATTAAAGCTACAAGAATAAGTTATTTAAAGTAGAGACAATATAATTTGATATTTTTAGAAGAGGCAACATTTCATTTTCTCAGCGAAATTTGAGCATTTTAAATATTGCAAACATGGTGTAAATTTTGAATGCTTTCGACACTTATGGAAAATAAAAATGAGCATTAGGTAGGTAAAGGAACGGACGCTGCCTAACTATGCGTGTTTACATTCCCGGAAGAGAACAGGAATCGAACTGGAGTGGCTCCTAGTTGATCATATTTTCCTCCACGTGTCGAGCCCTCAGAACACTGGCTTTACACCTCACAACGAAGCATACAGAGCTGCCAGATCCTTAGACCAGAGGTTAACAAAATAGAACAACAGCAAAACGAGTTCAAATTTAAATCAGCCAAAAGTAAAATTCATCTCCTGTCATCCCTGGGAGATCATTGCCGCACCCGCGATACAGGGATATGTGCAATGAGGGCTCCCCCTCGTGGTCAGATGCCGAAGCGGCTTCATGAAAGATTCTCTAACGTTACACAGACAAAAAGGAATTTATAAGAAAATTCTCAAAATAGAAATAATGTGCATAGTGACGTATTTATAAGTAACAGTGAAAATGAAACAAAAGTAAAGTGTTCTCAGCTCCTCCTTCTGGTTCCACCAACCAATCCATAAAATGGTTTTCACAAGATTTTCTATCAATATTAGGCTTTAAAGTTTATATTTAGTTTTAAAAATGGGATAATGCATCTGTTTTTGCTTTCTATTTTTTCCCTTAAATACTTATAATGGATAATTTCTCATTTAGGTATATTTTAGGAACCCATCACTTAAGTTTATAGGCCTAATATTACTTTATTTTTTTTAATCATTAAATAAACACCACATGGTCCAGCTTAACCTTGATCAAGTCCAGAACCCTACAAGGCATCCTTATGTGAAATTTGAAGGTGGCTGTGTAAATAAACTTTGATCTTACCTTAGAAATATATGTGAAATCCTTATTGCTATATCCATAGTTGAACATTTGATCTCTTCTTCTCTATGGATATACCTTTACAGAGAAACAAGCATTGTAAATTAATTTTCCTAGAATCAGGGTAGCTTTTATTAGCTACCCTACTGGGCTCTCAGTAAATGTAGAGCTTGAAAAGGCATTTCTTAAAATTATTTCCGGATGTAAAGTAAGTTCTTTGGTCACGATTCTAAGAAGAAGAAAATGCCTCCCTAACATTTGCTGCGAAATCTGAAGGTATTAATAGGTTATTAGAAACGCTCATCACTCTGTCCTTTCTGAGAGATTCTCCACCACTGACAATGACCAAATTCATCTCTACACAGTGTGTGGTTCGGGCTTTATGCTTTTTGGAAACAGAAAATGTACTGCAGCTTCTCTTCACATCCTCATAAACAGCATAAATCCAACGCTCAAAGCTTTGGTAACTTAGTTCCATGAGACAGAGACAAGGGTAACGTTACAATCCGCTGCACAAACGTCAGTCAAAGTTCTACAAAAACAAGTCCACTTTCTGTCTTTCTCTCACTTCTGGCTTTTCTTCTCTGTTTCTAATTATCAGGCTCTTTGGCCTCCAAGCCCACTCCTTTGTACCTTTCTATGGAACTTCACCAGGGCTTTCTGTGGCCTCCCAGTCATTGCCATGCCCTTCCGTCTCGTACAATGATGTAATCCTGTCAAAATGTCTTTAATTTGCAAATGTACACACATCTTTGCACAGAGAAATTAGAATCTTTCACATCTCACTTTTTTTTTTTTAGCTCCTAAAATGACTCCACAGATGTGTTGGTGTTTGTTCTAGCACACATGCTTGTGTCTAGTTCATACCAATCATCCTCAGTTATAACAACTGTCGTGCCCGGAAAGAAAATATGTTCTGGCCAGGATTCCCCTGTCTGCCATGAGGAAAGCCCTTCACTCAAAGATGGAATTTACCATCAGCAATGAATGTATTGTACAGGGACTATGATTTGAACCTATTTTTGTGCTCCTGGATATTTGACATTCTTAGAGATCAAAAAATACACATAAACTTAAGTAAATGTATGTATTTATGTATTTATTTATTTATTTTTGAAAAAGGTCTGGCTATGTAATTCAGGCTGGCCTCAAACTCAGGATGACTCAGAGATCCACCTTGCCTCAAACTCCTTCGTGCTAGGATGATAGGCTTGCATTGCCAGCCCAAGCACAAAAAACAAAACAAAGCAAACAAACAAGCAAACAAACAAAAAGCAGTGAAGGACATACTGCCATTAACCTCCTCTGAATACTTCCCCTTGCCTCAGACACATTTATCTCAGCATGTTCGTGTATCTACAGTACTTGTAGCTTTCTGAAGCCACCTGGAAGTTTTCTTTCAAAAGTGTCTTTAGGTGTGCCGTTGTGCTTTTCTGTGTGTCCTGCATTGATTCAAAACATTTTCTTTCATAGTCATCTGAACTTGAAGGAAGAGAAAGAAGTTTCTTAATGCCAGATCTGGTCAATAAAATGGATGAGGAGGACACACCACATGATTTTAGGAGCTTGCTTTTTGTTGAATGGCATTTGTCAGCAACATTCAGAAAACTTTTGATCACATCTCGTGACAAGCAAAGAGGAGTTCTAGCCTGGCTTCAGGAAGTAGCAAGTATGATGGGTAACTATGTTCATACTGAAGGGGAGTATTTTAAGTAGGATTAACGTAATACGTCTTTTACTGCAATAAATTTTTAGAAACTTTAAAAATTCAATCTTACATTTCAATCACCCTTTGCATTTAAATTCTAGTTTCCTCTTTTTCTTTTATGACTGTCTTAACCCAGAAGCTGTTTCATATTCCTTGTCGATAATTTATCTTTTGGGGTTGCTGAACACCCACTTTTTCCAGCATGCATGAGGGATACCTTACTCTTTCCTCTTTGAAAAATTTAGGGCAGTAGACCAAGCCTTTACTTTTCTGCCTCTGAAGCTACACATTGCCAATTGCAGTATTTTAAGCTGCTAGCCTGGAGAAAAAGGAGAGGTAGACTACCATGGGAGATCAGAAGAGTACACCTGAAGTATGCTTTGCTTTCTAGAATGACAAATGTCTAGGACATGTATTCTTGGATCGTTTACTACTGACAAAAGAGTAGCTCTCTTCTACTGCCTGAGCCATGGCTTTCTTTAACTTATAGTGATGGATAAAAAAATCGCACATCTAGAAAAATTGTTTTTCATTTTACTAGGCAGTTTAACTCTGCACATCTAAGCATTCAATCCTTGTCTACCTTTCTGACCCAAAAGACTGCATTTTGTTGTATGAAGGCATCTATATTCAAAGGGAAAGAAAGGCTGGGAAAAGTGAGAGAAATTGAGATTTCCAATTTCTTTGTAATAAGCTTCTCCCAGCCAGAATGAACTCATTTCATGATATTCTACATGTCTATACCTGTCCAGCTCCATGCTTTTTGAAAGCAGTATTTCAGTTTCATAATATAGTCTATTGAATTCCTTTATTAGGATCTATCAGTTTTCTATTTATTCTATGACAGACTACAAAGAACAAATATCTTAAAGGATCAAAATTCTGGTTTTATAGAATTTTCAAAAGTCCACCAACTAAATTACAGACTCTTATTTTTAAAGGTTTTTTTTCATGCTGCTGAATAACGCCTTCTGATTGCTATCATATTTGTTTTAAAATTTGTGTAAATAATATTCTCAAGCAAGTGATGCATTTGAATTATTACCTTATTATAGTATGGCCAACATGCTCATTTTCATGTAACTCGTTGTTATCCTTTCTTAATTGTAAATGTTGTGATTAAAGAAAAATCCATCCACCTGTATTTTGCCAAGAGATGTCACTTTGGGATATAATTCATCTCTTGAAGTTTTCCCCTTCTCTGTAACTCCTACCTGGGCTGTCTTTGGTGTGTCTCCCAGTATGCCCACATCATTGCCACTCATAGTTTGAGTCAATGATGCTGACAGTGATTCCTTCCTGTATATAAATGGGGGAGGGAG
>NW_004955422.1:7899224-7924241 GCF_000276665.1 Chinchilla lanigera | reverse complement strand
AACATCTCCCCAAAGTCTGCAGCCAATGATTACAATCTAGTTGCATGTACAGCTTGGTAATTTCAGATATTGAAAAACACGCCTCTTTGCTGATGGCTTCGTGGCATGCTGATCTGTCCAACACTGTTATTTCCCTAAATGTACCTGTCTGACACATTTTATAAAGCTTTGTGTTAGCAGGTGTGTACCTCTGCACTTGGACTAGGGCAGATAGAATTAAACTCACTGCAAATAGGCATTTATTTATTTATTTGACAGCTGTTACAAAGATAAGGCCATGCCTGTATAACTGGGCTTCAGGTAATGACAGCTGATTACAAGGACTGGGTATGTGAATTAGGGAGTGAAACTTTACTTTAGCAGAGCAATTATTCATATCACACAAGAATTCACTGTAGGGTCCCATTAAAATCTGAATAGTGCTTTTAAAGTGATTCTTTTGTTGAAGTCAATTGATTAAAGAACTCAGCCATTTCAAGATTACAGATTGGGTTTCCTCCCACTGCTTTTGTTCCAACTATATTTTATTAGCTATTTATACACATGCACACAATTTCTTTTTCAGAAACATAGATATCATATAGAGAAAAAAGACAATTCAGCCGTAAGAAACAGTATATTGAAGAAACACTTCTCACTTTAGCTTTGCAATCATTTTCCTAGAATGTCAAGACTAAGGAGAATTAATTTTCATGTTTGTATTAGTTGAGCTGCTCCTGGATACTAACAGAATACATTAAATCAGAAATAAAGTGAGATTGTGGGCCAGGATTAGACTTCTGAAGTATTTTTATTAATAAGTTTAGCATCATTCACAAATCAATTAAATGTCTCCCCCATGAAAGGAATTGTCAGGAGCTCCACTAAACAAAGGGCACAAGGAAGAAAATTACAAAAAGTTTCCAGGCTGCCTTGACTGAACACTTATGAACTTGAAGACAGTTTTATAATCGCATTTAAAGTGTTGTTTTTTCATGTTTCCTGAATAATTTGTCAGTTCAGAGAGGGTTTCAAATAAACTTTCACATAAAGATTTGAGATTCGCAGTGTTTCCAGTGTTTCGTATCTTGGAGTTGTCTCTAGTGCTGTCTTGAAGAATAGATGGTTTTATTCTGACTTTCTTTGACATTGTGGGAGGTGGATTTGAGAGATGGTCTTCAAGAGAGAACTGACTTTAAACAAATGTAATTATCTAGCAATAACCAGAGAGGAGAGTGTGATGTTCCACTACATAACTTTCATCCCTTTGGGTAACATGAAAATGCTGTAGGATTTGCAGTAAATATGGACCGGTTCATTGTCACTGTTTTGCAATTAGAATGTAAGAAAAAAAGCAACCCTGCAGAATTGCTGGACTTTGTTTTCCAAATGTGGTAAATGAGGATTATTTAAGTTCAAAGTTGTTTAGCGATTGCTGTGATGATAATCAGCAGTCTGATTTGAAACTATTTTAAAATCGAGATAACATTTTTGAGAAACTCTGAAATAAGGGAAATCATTTGAACCCTTGTTTATAGACGTGACCACCAGCAGAACATTTCAGGCCTTCTGTAGAAAAAGTTCACTGTAGACCATCATGGACATGTAGAGCCAGCACTAGACCCCACACAGCTTCTCTACACTTGGGGCTGGAAACACGAAGCCCTATATTTTTCTACAATCTCCCCGTATGCACTACAGACATGTAGAGAAAAAGGAACAGGAAGTATACAGAGATATATTGTAGAACCTCAAACTTCAGTCAATATCCATCAAAATAATAGGTTTTCAGAACTATACATAAAAGGGACCTACCTTGATAGAGAAAGAAAACAATTTTGTTCCAAGGACAACTGATCTTTTGTCCATCTATGATCTGTATAATACATGACTTGATATTAAATTCAACTAGCTTGAACTTGTTGCCTAAGAAACCAGAGATAAAAGTTTAAGGCACAAAATGTGAGACGGTTCTTCACTGTTCCACAGGGGAAGAAGATCTGGAAAATCCCGTGCTCAGTTCTCAGCACGTGAGGTCGTCAGCACCATGCCTATGGGATCTACGCAGTGTCAAAAGGGAATGATGCAGTGTGAAATTTGTCACTGTTCCTAACCTTACTCAGTGTTACGATTTGTGTCTGGATGTCCCCCCAAAGCCTCATGTAGTCATGGGATGCACTTCTAGAGTTTATAATTGATCTATGGTCCAATGCTGGGATTATGGGTGTGAGTGTTACACCCACCCTGGGGCAGGTAGTTTGCATACCACATAACGGAGGGAAAAAGCCTTGCTCCCTGCTGCTCCTCCCTTTTTGCTTTTGTTGCTTTTGCTTTTTGGGGTCCATGAACTGTTGCCCTCTGTCATGTGTCACCCTATCTTGTAGCCAGCTGACTATGGACTGAAACTTCCACAAACTGTGAGCTAAATAAACTTTTCCTCCCTTAATTCTGGGAGTGAGGTATTTTGTCTCAGCAACAAGAGAAAAGTAACCAAGACACTCATCTACTTTACATACGTCTTCTTAAGAATTCCTTTGCCAGAAGTGGTGGTGCGCGCCTGCAATTCCAGCACTAGGGAGACTGAGGCAGGAGGATCATTGTGAGCTCGAGACCAGCCTGGACTACAAAGTGAACTCAAGGACAACCTACAAAAAAAAAAAGAATTCCTTGATGTTCATATTCTTCCACTATGATGTTGAATAAACATGCTTGAATAACATAAGCTCTCTCTCCCTCCCCCCTCCCTCTCTCTCTCTCTGTTTCTCTGTCTATTTTTTTTCTCCAATATTTTGATAAGAGGACAAGGCCTCTTCTATTAAGTGTGGGCTTCAAATTGGATTCCCCATTATTTTTCTAGTATTCAACAAAACCACACGGCAATTTTTTTTTCTTTTTTATTTTAAAGAAAAGAAAAATAAACAATGCCATAAAATTTCAAACCAAGACTGTGAGAGAGTGACACCGGTTAGCACATTGTGTATTGTTATCATCAAAGCAGTTCCTCAGAGTACAAGATCTTTATATTCTTATACTTTAACCCATTCTTTCATTGTCTGTCTTCCAGATCATCCCTGAATTTATTTTGTCTGCCTTGTATTTTTTTTAGCATACATGTTATGCTTTAGATCTACAATGTCTCCCAGAAGTCTCATTGCCCGAGGGTGGTGGTTTGGAAGGTTACTGGACTGAGAAGGCAGCACATGCATAGATTGTACTGATGTGTCCTTGGCTTGTCCTTTCTCTCTCTGCTCCTGCTTGTCATTGATCAGGCATCCTCTGCCCTGCTGTGTCATCTTGCTATTTCTGCCTTGTAGGTGGTCATCACAGATTGCAACCTGGGAAACAAAGGACCAAACGAACATCTTCTGCTTCAAATTCTGGGCATTGGATGGAGGGGTGGGGAAGACAATGCCAGTGCAATATTTCTGTGCATACATGCTTTTATCTTTTTAATATTTTTGTGTGTACCTCTTGATCCTTTATGCGGTTCTCTAAATATCATATTTCTACTACATATCATATAGAAAACATAGTATATGTTTATTTTATGTGTGTATATACTTTATTTATATTTGTATGTACTTACAATTATATTAAAAATAAATATATGTGTATATGTAAAAATAAATTATCATAGATTCATCAATGTATAAATCTCGTGTTTTAGGAATAAAATAAATTATGAATAAATATATGCTTTGGATTTTTTCATGTCATATATTAGGAATATTTAATTTTTAAAAAGATTTCTGATATCATTATCATTTTAAGAGAAACTATTCCTCTAATATTTCTAATCTGGTAAATTTGTTTTGCATAGAGTTGTGTGGGTATGTATTTTACCAAATATAAATACATACATTCATCAGCCTTGCTACATATAGACATTCACAGAGACTATAAAGTATTTGCTATATTTTTATAGGGAAAATGAAGTCATTTTCCTTTTGTCTTTCTTACATTTAATCAAGTAGTAATCATTCTCTATGATTCATTTATTCATTGAAAATATAGCTATTAATCTTGATACTAAGGCCCTATAATATGTTATGCAATAAAGCAATACTTTTGCAAATAAATTGCAAGTACAGTAGTGGATTTGTCTTTATTTCTGTATAAATTGCTAGCTATTTCAAAATGAATTCTCTCTTTCTCCCTTTTGATTTCTTTCCATAAATTCTTGATCTGTTGCCTAGGCTGGTCTTGAGCTTGTCCGCTCTAGTGATCCTCCTGCTTCAGCCTTCCAAGTAGTTCAGTCTAAAAGAATATGCCACCACAAGTAGTTCATGTCTAGTCTTTTTAACACATACTGATTCCTCAGTCCTTCCTCAAATGTAGATTTTTTGCTTTTTGTTTTATCTCATTTGTTGATTTCTTTTTACTTATTATTGTTCAAAATATTATTAAAATCGTTATTCTAGCTGTATTTTAAATATTTTGCTTTTTTATAAAATATTCTGTCAACTATCAATACGCAGTATATTTTGTATTAGTCTTACATGCAGCTTTTGAGATTTTCAGAACCTCTGTGATTGAAGCGAAATGGCTCTGAAAGGGGTTCTAAGATAGCTTCAGGCCCAAGGTATTGGCTACATTTAAAAATTAAAACCAACAACAGCTTTTAAAGTGTTCATTTTATTTTGTTTTGGTTTTGTAACTTGCCCCAATAGAAGTCTTTGCTGAACTTATTTTGATAATTTTTACTCTATCTTGTTTATAAAAGAAAAAGAAATACACGAACATCAACTTCTGTGACTTTGTGAAGGTTTCGTTAAGATGTGCATTTCTCTGGTTACTCTCTAGTAAATATTTTACTATGGGGACCCACAAAAAAAAAATGTTTCCTATATAATATGAGCACATGGTAGAAAATTTGGAAAATATGAAGGAAAAAGTTCAAATAGGTAGTATAATCCAGTATTCTGCCTATTTGTATCATGATGCAAATATTTTTTTCTTGCCTCTTTATATCACGGGGAAAGTTTAATGGGATACAGTTAAAGTATATTTTACATTAAGGCTTCTGATTACTTGTCTTACTGAGATTCTTCCACTATTCAAATTCATCACCTGTAGGATAAAATAATATCCAGTAAGTTACATAGGTTAATTTTATTTTCTTTAATTACTTGACTGCTGCCAAATCAATTCAGGCATGAGTGATGGGGCCAGATGTTACAAGTACAATAACGTATGTGTGTGACACTTCTAGGGGAAGGGGTGGTGGAATATCGGATTCACTGAGGGGATCTTTCCTTTCTTCAAAAATGCATCTTCTGGTGCTTTCCATAAAGCCAAGGTCACAGTCCCCTCATGATTCTCCCCTGTAAACACCAAGTCAGGTTTGCAGCAATAAATTGAATGAACTGTCACAAATATTTCTCAATAAAATATGGAGGGAAGTGTAACTGTAGCTGCATAAGATTTACATGTACATTTACAAACCTATGGGGTCTTCACGGCTGAGCTGCATTTCTGAAGGAAGAAAAAATCAATACTAAACTACATTTGATATATTTCTTTGCTAAAAGCCACAACTTCCAGTATTCTAGAGAGCAATGATTTATAACTATTACATCCAACAAAATGTTCCTTTTGGCCCTGAAATCTGATAATTTGGTCTTACATGGTGTCTGTGCTTCTAGAAATAAAACTGGTGTCCATCACCATTATTATTATCAAGGATAGCCTACGAAGAGTTCAGAAAGCATAGCACATTTCACTGCTTTTCTCTTGTGTGATAATTGCCAAATTTTGGAAATGTATTAGCTACAGAGAAAGAAGAATGAAGACCTTAAAGCATTTTTAGGTAGAAATGAGCAGGGAACCTTGGTTTTCTATCTTGGGAGCACTTTTCTTGGTATACTCTGTATAATATATGGGTTATGGCCTTGCGGATGTATTTTTTAATGTACCAGCCTGAAAACATTTTTACTGCCTTGCAAATGTGTTATCAGCTTGGTTTTCCATCCTATACCAGTGTATAATACAGATTGCCGGAGAAAGAGAGTGAGAGTGCAGAGCTCATTTTTTATTTTTAGTACTTTTATCTTTGGGAGGAGATTCCCTATGGATTTGTCATAATTGTGTGGTTGTACATGGGTATCTTTTGGCAAAAATGTACTCTTTCATACAGAGGTCATACTGTGAATAAGCAACAGCTTTAGGGTCTCCTGCAAGAATTCTGAAAAAGTAGAAATGCCTACAAAATGAAGAAAAAGGATACTTCTACTTGTGTTACTATAACAGCTCTGCTGGTCACCTTTTGATGACTGGCGACTTCCAGGAAAGTTACTGATAACTTTATGTCAAAAGTTTATGTCAAAAGAATTTCCTTCATATTTCAACCTCACATCAGAACAGGTTTTAAATCATCTTGCAACTAAGAAGAAACTCCATGTCAATACACATCATAGTACCTACTAGGTTATCACTGCGCCCCTAAGCAATTATAATTTGGGTACAAAAAACAAACAATTATTATCACATAGCATGTAAAGATCATTTACATAAAGTACCCATACAAGAAAGAAATTAGATTTCTCAAGTAATTGATTTATTATAACCTAATAAAGAGAACTGAAATCTGTACTAAAATTATTGATGAAAGGCTTTAAATGAACCTTAAAGCCAGGCATGGTGTCACACACCTGTAATCCAAGCACTCAGGAGGTTGAGGCAAGAGGATATTTGTGATTTCAAGATCAGCCTGGGCTAAAAAGTGAGTTCAAGTCCAGCCTGACCTGCATAGTGAGACCCTGTCTCAAAAAGATAAAGAATAAAAAAAAAATAGTAAAAATAAATGAGGGTTAAAAAGATACACACAAAGGCTGAAACTCTTTTCAAGATATAATGAATAACTCAGTATGAAAGAACAACATCCCACCATAGGTGGAAGGAAGTAAATAGGGTGCATTATGTATGGTTTATATCTAGATGTCCCCCAGGAGCCTCATGCAGTCATACATGGGCTTTTGATAGGAACTGAGGTCATGAGAGCATCATAGGTGAAACATTGTTATCAGGTGGGGTTTGGTCAGAAGAGACCGGTAAGTGGGAGTATGACTTGAGCAGGTGTATCTCCCTTCCAGCTCCTTCCTTCACTGTCTGCTTTCTGCACAATTTGTCACAAGCAGCTTTCCTTTGTCATTCCTTTCTACCATGACCTCCTGTCTTGTTGTCAGCTAACAATGAACTAAAAACATTAGCCAAAACAATCCTTTCCTCTTTGAAACTGTGAGATTTTTGTATTTGTCCCATTTATAAGAAAGAGACTAAGATTTTGGTATCAGAGAAATGGGGCCACTACTGTGCTGCTTCTGACAGTTTAAAAGTCATAGCACTGTCTTACAAGATATTTGGAAAGAATTGGAGATGACAACTGAAGAAGCAGCCCTCAAATATTTCAAGCATAATATGAGATTCTCGTAGGAGCTCAGAAGTCTAGAAAGCTGATAAAAGTCAGAGGATAAGTTCCAGGCTCAAAAAGTTTCAGTTAGGAACAAGTAACCCCCTGTCATTTGAACTCCAGGCCATGTGTGTTATGCTGTGGCAGAAAATTTATCCACATTTTGCTTATGTCCTGAGACTTTGCTGGGAATAGAGATTCAGTATAGTTGACTAATTAGTCTGGTGAAGGAAATTTCAATGCACCCTGATGTTGAGACTGTGGTGAAGGTATTGTTGAGGATTTTAGCCAGCTCTATATTGAGAATCCAAAACAAACTGCACAGCTGAGTGATTTAAAAATTTGTATTTTGTATTTTATATTTAGATATTTGATCCATAGAAAGGAAACACCTATAAGCTTGTGTACTTTAAAGTTTTGGCTAAGGAAACCTTCGTTATTGAAAAAGGTTGCATTAAGTAGAAGGCAAGTATGTTGTTACATCAGAGAAACAGGAACAGTGCTTTGAAGGTATCTCAAGATTAAGTAAGAAACTACCCCTTGTAGGCCAATGATACAAAAATTTAAACCTTACACTTGAGAGGATAACCCCAGGACACCATACTCAAGAAAAAGGCATTTAAGGAATTGATTTCTTGGGATTCATTTCACAGTGTTCAGCCATCCAGACACACTCAGAGCCTGCTGCAGCTGTTTCAAGGAGGTCTGGCTTTTGTTCAAGCTGGTGACAGAACTAGAGTTGTCCACATGGTGCTGGTTTTATAGCCATGCAGCATGAAAGAGCTGTAGGGCAGGGAGCCATCCACCCAGATTTCAGAGCAAGGCATGGGTAGCCAGGCTGTGTGTCCCTCAGAGGGCAGTGCATCAAACAGTGACGATGCAGCCAAAAAGCACATTAGGAGCCTCAGGAATTTGAAGTAGCCAGGCATGTGGAATGTCTGAGAAGAGCAACAGAAAGTGAGCAGAGGCTCCCCCAGAGAAAGGTCATGGGACAGGCATGCAGTGACATGTGGCCAGAACCATTCTGAGCTTGTATCTCTTCATGGCCTGCCATAAGAACTGGACACAGAGCTATACGATTTCATGTTTGCTCTGCTGAGTTTCAGTATTGCTTTGGTCTGATCAATTTCTATCCCTTATTCATCCCTTTTGGAATAGGAATGTTCACCCTGTGTCATTAAACAATGGAAGTATTTAACTTTCCTTCTGATTTTTATAAGGTCTCACAACTAAGAGTTTGCCTTGAATCTCAGAGGAGACTTTTGACTTGGGCTTTTAACTAGTGCTGGAACTGTTCACATTTTGCTGACTCCTGGAAATAGATGAAGTGTGTTTTGCATAGAGATGTACATGGATCTTTTGGAGGTCAAAAGTGAAATTTATAGTTTAGATATAAAATGGTCCCTAAGCTACTTGTGTTTGAAAGGTGACTGGATGATTGAGGCACTATAGCTGACTTGCTGTTTAGAGATGGGTTCCCTGACGGCATAACTTGGATGGCTGTGCATCCCTTTCCAGCTCTTTCCTTCAATTTCTACCTCCTATGCCCCATATACTTGAACACCTTTCCTCTGGAATTCCCTTCCATAATGTCTTTCTGTCTTGGAGCTGGACAATGATGAACTAAAAATGTGGGCCAAAGTAAATCACTCCTTTTTAAACTGTGGGTATCAGGTATGGTTTCCTAGCTATAAGAAAATATCTAAGACATAATACATACACCAGCATAAAACAAATTGAGACCCACAGATTGACAAGTAATTTGGACAAGGCCAGGAGAAATATAAGTTTCTTTACGATATCATTGTTAAGATGTTACCAGTTTTAAGTGGAGAAATTGTAAGCACATCATTAATTCATTAATTAAATTCACATTTAAAATAATTAAATATTCAGCATAGGTGATTTTCGGTTTACAATACATTTTCACTTGGTTTTAGATATTTGGGGGTTTTTCTGTTTACATATATGTATACAAAATATATGTCATCTGTCTCGTTATAGAAAAATATAAATATATTATTATAAGGAGATAAACACATCTAATGGAAATGTTACAGTCAATAGTCTGAGGCTAGGTGAGAAAAATAAAGATGAAACATGTGTTACGGTTTGTGTCTGCATGTCCCCCTAAATCCTCATGCAGTCATGGGGGCAGGCTTCTAGATATTTGCTTGATCCAGAGTCCAATGCTGGGATTACTAGTGTGAGAGCTACACCTGCCCTGGGGTGGATAGTTTGCGTATGTAAGGGAGAAAAAGAGGCTGCTTGCCTCCTCTCCTCCCTTTTGCTCTTGCTGCTTTGCTGTTCTCTGCCACCATGAACTGTTGCCCTCTGCCATGTGCCACTCTGCCTTGGAACCAGTCAAGTATGGACTGAAACCTCCACAAACTGGAGTTAAATAAATTCGTTCTTCCTTAATTTTGGGCCTCGGATATTTTGTCTCAGCAATGACAGAAAAGTAAGAAAGACAATGTACTACAAAAATTTCTGTTGTATTTTGACCTGTGTATCCTAATAGTGAATCATTTTACTTTCATTTGTGCTGAGAAGGTGTCATCTCATAGTTAATAAAATTTTTTTGTAACATGTTACTTGAAAAATCCTTTGTCTTGAACTGAAATGAAGCACAGCTTATAGCAAAATAGGTCCCATTTTTATAAAGAATCATTTTTCAGTAGACAGCCAAAACAACCCACTCGTGTATTAACTAAGGTTGTCCTCCAGCTACAGTTGAGATGGTTACATGCCACACAGCTGTTTATTGTGCAAGCCTTAAAATAGTTATTTACTATTTCATAATTTACAGAAGTTGCCAATTCCAAATATGGGGCAAGGAAATGGTTTTTTGTGTCACATAGACTTATGTAGAACCAGGTATTCCAGATTAACCTACAGCGATTTATGCTAAGTTTTGATACCCAACATTTTCCCAGTGAAACAGCTGAATTTTTTTATAGGAAGCACTCTCTACTTACTTGGGTGTTGTCTTGTATATACGGAATTCTCCACCAACTCAGAAATAGAGGTAATCCCTTGCCCTTGTGGGACCCAAAGCAAGAACTCCTCTGTGATTCATATACAATCATAAATCAAGTAAAACTGGAAATGAACTGCTTTTTCACCATCCTATTTAGATAAGAATACCTTCCCCACCATCTAGAAAGTCAAATTTAAACCAGAATATTCACTTTTTTTTTCCTTTGGTACTAAGAATCAAACTCAGGACCTTGCGCTTGCCAGGCAGGAGCTTATGCCACTGAACTATATCCTCAGCCCCAGTGTTCACCATTTAAGACTATTTGTATCAAAACATGACCTAAGGGCAATCTAGCTAGAGCTTCTACATTGCTACTTTACCCAGGTTTTCCTCTGCTTCTCACGTTTTCCAGTACCGAGGAAGAAATGCTTGTGTGTAGGCATCCCAGGACAGAGGCCTGAACTTCGTATTTCCATCTGCAAAGCATCTTCTTGTCTACCTATCGTGAAGGACTAGGACCACATACACTAAGAGCATAACTAGTCCTTGGGAAAATGTATTCAGTGAAGAAACTCCAGTAATTTTGGTCAGTAGGAGAATCACAAGTTTGAGCTCAGGCTGGGCAACTTACTGAGAGCCTGTTTTGAAACAAATGCTGATGAGGTATTGTGTACAAAGGCTTGGGTTCAATCTCTAGTATTCCATTAAAAAAAAAAAATCCTAGATTTAACATATACCCGTCTTTGATCTGCCAGTTTCCTCCCTCTGTGGAAAGATATATTGCATACAGCAAAGCTAATCCATCTATCCTAGAATACTGTCTCCTTAGAACTGGTAGCATGAGGATCTCCTGGGACAGTGGTTCCCAAAACAGAGTTATTTTGTCATTTAAAGGACATCCGTCAGTTTCTGAAGGTACTTTCACTTTTCTTGTCTGCTCAGTGGAGTGCTGCTAGCATCTAGTGAATGGAACACAGGACTGGTTCTGAAGATAATGAAATACATAGGTAAATATCCAAAATGGGACATAAAGGAGATGCTCTTGGATGTCTGATGAGGTCACATCCCAATAAGTCCATCATAAGTTGAAAGTATCATAAGTATAAAATTCACTTAATGCACCTAATTTAAGAAATACCAAGTAGAGTGACACAGTATAGTGAGGAATATCACTTGCTCATCCACATAATTACAGTGCTGGCTGAGAGCTGTGACTCACTGCCATGGCCCAGCTTCTTGAAAGAACACTGTATGTCACACAACTATCCTGGGGAAACGTCAAAGCCAAAAACCAGAAGTTCACTGTCTAGTGAGTGCATGTCTATTCCAGGCCACCATAAAGTCCAGATATCATAAACCAAACTATGAATAGTAAGAAATTATTTTTCCTTGTTTCAGATGTTAATGACATTGAGCTTTAGAAACATTCACCTAGGGTTTGATTAGAAATCCAGATGCTCAAGACATTTTGGACCAATTGAATTTAAATCTGAATTGTGACAGAGGAGGCTCACAAATGTCTGAATAAAGGGGCTTTGTGCTCACTTTCTCCATGTGGACCAGTTGCCAAGGCAGCCCATGTATTAGACCACTAATCAGTGCTCAATAAATTTTCAAAGTTGAAATTCCATCATCTACTGTCTTCAATCAAAACAGAATAATACTAACAGCCAAAAATAAGAACAAGGAAAAATATAAATAGGTGAAACTTGCACAAGTTCATGACCTACAAAGCAGTAATTGAGGAAATTAAATAAACCAAAACAATATTTTCATACCAAAGGGAGACAGCAAAAATAGAAGTGAGTTTATGCCAATAAATTTATAGATCATAAAATTACCAAGAATTTTAGAAAGCAAATCAATGAAATAATATATTTCAAGAGCAAAATCTAATGCCAAACTGGAAGGCGAGAAATAACAAAAATCAGATCAGCAATACCTGAAATTATGACATATATATGAAAATATCAGCAAAATGAGACTTCTTTAAATGACACAAAATTTGACAAAACTTTAATTAGATTGAGATAAAAGAGAAAAGGCAATAAATTTGGAGATGAAAAAGAGACACACAATCTGATAAGAGGGACAGACAAAGCTTACAATAAACTATGAAAAATTTTCTCTTAAGGGTATTGGAAAAGTCAGAAAAAAATATAAATTCCTGGACAGAAATTCTAACAAAATTAGATTGTTAGGAAATAAAAATATAAAAAAAAACAGTAATAATTACTGTGGTTGAAGCATTTATTGAAAGTGTCCCCTCATAAAATCCTCACCCTCCAGGATTTGAAGGTTAAATTGTTGTGTGCTACAAAACATAAAGCAAAGCTAATTACAAATCTTTACAATCCACTGCAAATATTAAAAAGAAGGGAATTCTTCAAAACTCATTGAATGAGGCTATTCCTACAATAGCCTCAAAGTAAGCAAAGATAAAACAAAACAAAAATCCCTAGAGATCAATATTGTTGAAAAATATTTATGGATGTTGCAACATTTCTCAACAATATTTTATCTAACAAATCCAACAGCAGGTCAAAAAATTTATATTGTTCAAGTGAAATTTATCCTAGGAATACAAGGATGGCTCAACATGTACAAATTAACAAACATTATTCACCACATTGACAGATGGAAGAACATCATATGTTCATCTCAACAGATACAAGAAAATATTCAATACCATTTAATATTCCTTCATGATAATTTAAAAAAAATTAGACATGGAGAGAACATACCTCAACACACCAACTACTACATAACACAAATCCAGTGTAAACATGATACCAAATAGAGAAACAGTGAAATGATTTCCCTAAGTTCCTGAATAACACAAGGATACCTTCTTCCATCAGTCCTACTCCACATATCTTTGGAAAGCTTAGCAAAATCAGCGAAATGACAGAAACAAAGAAATAACATCCAAGCTGAAAAATAAGTACAACTTTTCCTGTTTTCAGGTGACATGATTTTATGTATAAAAACCCTACAGACTACACAGAGAGTAGCTAAAACTGATAAACATGTTCAATAAAGTTGTAGAAAATGAAGTTAATACACAATAGACAGGTAAATTTAATATAACAAAAAAAACTTGTTGAAAACAAAATCAAGAAGTAACCTAATAGATATGAAAAGGTAAAAATAAATTTAAAGAAGGAAGCAAAAATCTCTAAAATTAAATTCTTAAAACAGTGATGAAAAATACTTAAGAACACACACACAGATTATAATAGTCATTAAAAAGTCCACACTACACATGTAGCATTTTGATTTATAGGCACAGTGCAATTTCCCCTAAGACTGTAAGCGTATTCTTTACTGAAATAGAAAAAAATGATAAAATTAATCTGGGATACAAAAGACCTACAATAAACAAAGCATTCATAAGACAAAAATGCACAAATATAAGTTGTCACAATAAAGGATGGCAACACAGAGGACAAACCCATAGCAATCGCACCTGTAAGGCAACCAGCATAAAAACCCACATATAAATCCACCTGTAGAATAGAGTAGAGAACCCAGAAACTAATCTCAATATAGGCAGTCAATAGATTTTTTACAATGGTGTCCAAACATACTGTGGCAAAAAGAGAGTCAGTTCAATAAGTATTGCTAGAGTAAACTGTGTATCTAAATGCACAAGACTGTACTAGATATATACCTCTGACCTCATACCAGCATTTACTCAAAATGTACTGAAGGCCTAAATGTCAGCTCTAAAGCTATGTAACCACTGAAAGAAAACAGTAGAAACATTTAAAAACATTGGTGTAGCTTAGAGTGTTGGCACATGCCCATAATCCCAGCACTTGGGAGGCTGAGGCAGGAGGATTGTTGCAAGTTTGAGGCCAATATGGGATACAAAATGAGCTCAAGGCCAGTCTGAATTGCATAGTGAGACCCTGTCTCAAAAAGACAAGAAAAGAAACACAAAAAAACCAAATATCAAAAAACACTGGTGTAAGCCAAGACTATTTGGACAAAACTACAAAATCAGAGTCAATCCAAATAATTATATCTCCCAAAGAAATTTCTGCACAGCAAAGAAAACAATGACAATAGTGAAAAATAATCTAGAGAAATGTATTTGTAAACTATCCATCAAATGAGTGGTTAATAAAACATAGAAGGAACTCAAGGAATTTAATGCCAAGTGACTAGGATGTAGTGAGACAGAAAGAACTAGGCTCTAATAATAATCACTGTAGTGCAAAAATTTATAACATAGTTCAGAATAAGTCTCAAAGCATAAAATATATATAAACATATATACCTATAGAGCTTTAGTGATACGCTGTTGCTAGATATCTTGCTTGGGTTATTGTACATTATGTACTTGTATCAAATTTTATAGGCCCCATATATAGGTACAAGTAGTATGTGTCAACTTAAAAGTACAAAATATTTTGTTACAAAAAATTTTTTAAAGTGAAAATGTACCTATCATGAACAAAAAATAAAAGAAACTGAAACTTAAGCCTATTCATGTGTGGACACTGAAATCAGGGAAGCTGCGCTTCAAAGGACAGAGTTCTCCACTCTGTGGGAAGGGGTGGCGATTTGTGCAACCACTGCGGTCTTACAGCCCATGCGGAGGCTGGCGTTTTGTTATGATTTTCCCTCCCTCCAATGTAGGCTTTCCCCTGGTTGGTTAATTTCATTTCTAAAAGAGTCAGAAAAATCAAATGCATCTTGTACTCCCATTTTCTTCATATCGTGAGTACAGCCTGGAATTCAATTTAGGGGAAGAATTTTGAAGGCTGTTTGAAAGGGTGTATCAATAAAGCTCAGAATTCCTAATCAGCCATCGCATGGTTTAAAGCAATTTGATTATCTTAAACTGAGCCCTCCTGGTGGCCTTGACTCATACCCTAAATTTTATAAATTGAGGAAAAGACATTTCATAGGCAAAATGTGTCGTAGCTTTTTTAGAGGATTTCATTATCTGAACGGAGTAAAGGCGTGCTTCTGAGAGTGGATGCTGAATGTCTGGCCGCTCCTGAAATGACTCATTTACTGATGATACCAAATACTTTTCTGAGACTAAAAAGTGTTTGTAAGGAGAGAAAAGGAATTTCTTTTTTGTGTCTATATACTTGTATTTATTAATAGAAAAAAATGATTATGTTTAGGATGCTACTTTTTCTACCCATGCATGTACATCCTAAGGAACTATTCTAGTTTTATGGTGAAGAGGTGAACCGGTGCTTGCCATATCCACAAAGAGAATATTTCTGGAGGCAGTAGGAAACTTAGAGCCGTATGAAATGTCTCAGAAGCACTGCTATGGCTTGGATACTTTCAATGTAGCAGGGACTGCAGCCGGGAGCTAAGTATGCGGGGCACAAACGCTACCACTGGGCTGTACCCTTATCCTCAGATTTCATCTTACCTGTCCCCGAAGACTTGTGCCTGAAAGGGTTGCTCCCAGACTTGCACTGCTGGGGAGGGGTGGGACTCCATGGAAGAAAATCTTTAGGTCTTTGGGATGTGGCTGGACAGGATAGTGAGAACCTCGTCCCTCTCTTACTTTCCCTTTTGTTTCTTACTGAGTTGAGGGTTTTGCTTTCCACTCTGTGGCCCCTCATACAAAGTAATGGGGCCAGTCATCCTGGACTGGCAGCTCCAGAGTATGCACCTAAATAAATGAACAGCCTTTTATCTTTAAAAGCTGATTCTGTCAGGTGTTTGTCAGGTAACGGACAATTGCCTTACAAAGGAGTGCAGAGTTTGCTGTCCTCTGATACACCATCCTGTACTAAGGAGAAGGGCTTTGAGTTTAGCTAATCAAAAGTACCCAGATAAGATTTTTAACACAGAATATATGAGTAGCATGCCTTAGCTTGAATTGGATTAGTGTGATTTCCAAATTTGCATCTTAGAGGAAATATATGAGCAATAAGCTCACAACACTTAGCAACAGTCCAAGGAACATTACAGTGAAACAGGAAAAGAAATAATAAATTAATAATTACTTACAAGACAAAATATTCCTGGAGAACTGGTATTTCAGTTTTGTTCCATGGATACTAAATCTAAATTGAAAAGTAAATAGAAGCAGCACAGCGGTGTGTTAGCAGAAGAAACCTTTTTTTCTAAAAGAAAAGTAAATTTTAAATAAAGGCGAATAAAACAGTCTAGGACAGATGTAGAATTAATAAGATATATTTTTATATTTAAGCAATGAGGAAAAGATTCTAAAAACTTCCCAAAGAATAGAAAAACATTTCCCATAAGCACAATAAAATGAGCTTTTATTATTTTTTTATAAAGATCCAGTAATAACAGTAAGTACAGAATTTGAGTGGGCTTACCTTGCATAATATCTTTATTTACAACAAAGTTATCAGCCATATTGGAAAAGAATAACAACAATTATACCTACATGAAACTTTAGAAAGGATTTCACCTAGGTGTGCACCATGAATAAACTACTCAAGTTTCAGAAAAAATAAAAAAAATTAGAAGAAAAGAATTCAGGAATGTAAAATAAAAAGAATAAATGATCAAGAATGAGACTTTTCTTCTTGCTGTAGTATACAAAGTGCTAAACAATTTTGAAAGTAACAGTTTGTATGTTTAATAGGGCAACAAGGAGATATTCAGAGCCTTGTAACTTCAGATAAAATCAACCTCTATTTTTTATAAAAAGTAATAAAATAACTTTCTCTAGTACAACAATAGTTCTCACAAATACCAGAAAAGCTGCTTTTATTCAGTCTTCCTTTCTTTATCTTACTCCATTTAGTTTAGATTTTCTTCCCCGTCACTCCACTTAATTTGAACTCACCAAAGTTACCAATAACTGGCTTTCACAATGAAAATTAAACATCTGTCTGAATCACAAGTGACCTCTTACCAGTCTCTGACACCATTGCCAACTTCCATTTCAATCAAAATCACCTGGCCCGATAAATACCACAGTCTTGGTTTGCTTCCTGGGGTGATGAGTATCCTTAATTTTCCTTTTCTGGCTCCGGTTTTAGACCTCTAAATGTCAGTATGCCTCACGGCACAGCTTGCATCTACCTTTACTGTTACTAGCACTACTATATTCTAGGTGACATTCAGACTCATAGTTTTAAGGACAGTGTACAATATTGACTTCCTGAAATAAATTTCTGAGCTCCATGCTGATATCTCTAGCTTCCAATTTGATGTCTCTGTTTGAATATCCATGGGTTTCTCAAATACTACATGGCTGAAATAGTTTTTTTTTTTTTTAATCTCCTCCTTAAAATTACTCTGTGCATTTCTACCATAACTTTAAATAATATCCTCATTCACATAAAAGTAGAGGGCAAAAACCCAGTATTTACCCTTGATTTCTCTCAGTTTCTTAGCCTTTAATTCCCAATGAAGATGTCTAAATACAAAATTTGTTCCCCATTTCAATCACTTGGAAAATACTTTATTTTATTTTTCTTAAATTTATTTTAAAAATAAAAGAAGGAGAACATATTAACAAATAGACATCCATTTATAAAATAGCATAAGAACAATACAAGCAATACAGAGCTACAGACAAAGTGGTAAGAAATTAACAATGGTTGTTGTATGACTTATTGATATCTTCAAAGTGGTTTCTTAGGAAAACAAATAGAAACATGAAAGATTGATCAAATAAGTAATCATTAACTGTTCCTTTCAGTAAAGCCATAGAAGTCGAAACTGTGTTAGCTATCCTGTATATACATACATGCATAATTTCCCCTTCTTTCTTTTCTCTTTTCGCTGACCCCAGTTGCTCTTTACTTCTGAGCAGTTTCATTTCATTTCACAATGTGTATCATACCTCCTAATTTTTATTCGCTCTTTCAGGTTCTTATACTAGTGAGACAATATGTTGCTTACACATGGAGGTCTGGTTTATTTCACTTATGAGTGTGGTCTCTACCTGTGACCATTTACCTATAAAAGCCTTGAGTTTATCTTTCTTTATAGCTGAGTAGTATTCTATTATATAAAAGTACAAGTTTTATTTCTTGTCTGTACTACTTTACTAGATTCCTAATTACTTTTTATTATTTTTATTTGTATTGATACATGTTCATTCTACATAACAACGACATTCTTCATGGGGAATTGGTACATGTACGTAATAATACATGTTAATTCTTTTTTATTCCCCATCTTTCCCCTTTCCTACCCTCCTTTCATCAATTAGTTTCCTTTCTTTTGAAGAAGAGATCTATTTCCTTGTTTGCTGTTATCTATGTTTTATTTTGCTCTTTATTTATTTTGTGAGTTTCTCCTATAAGAGAAACCATGTGTCCCGGTACCGGAGAAAAACCAAAAAAAAATAAATAAATAAAAAAAAAAAGAGAAACCATGTGATATTTAGTCTTGAGTGTCTGATTTATTTCATCTAACAATCACTCTTTACTAAGGTCCTTTTTTCTCTAAAAACAGCTCTAGAAGTATTTTCAAGATCTCAGACAGATTACATCACACTGATAATAGTTTTTAAAACTCTTTATAATGGCTGTGACCTTATCCACTTATCACTCTGAAAACATACATACAATGACATACTTTATGTCATTAAAATATATCAGCTTTTACTTTGTCTCAAAGAATACTTATTAGTAGTACTTGAATCACTTCTTTTTTTTGTAGTATTGGGATTGAACATAGGGCATTCCCACTGACTTACATCCCTAGCCGTTTCATTTTCTTTATTTGAGTCAGAATCTCAGTAAGTCATTAATTTGCACAAACTGGGCTCAAATTTTCAATTCTCCTGCCTCAGCCTCCCAGAGTGCTAGATTACCACCATAGCTGTGTTTTCCGTACCTGCAACAGCCATCCTGGCTTTTCCGTAGATACTAAAAGTAGTTCTTTCTTAACATTGAAATATCTGCTCAAATATTAGTTCTCTCAAGATGATTTTGTTAGCCAATTTCTCCCTATTCTCATCTTCACAAATACCCCACTGCATTATTTTCTATCGAGTGTTGAAAATGTAACTAAGAACAAAAACCATGCTCCCATTTAGAACACCTGTCCACAAAAGTAGAAAAATATGACAAAATTTTATTATTACATAAACATTATTTGTAACCTCTTTGAAGATAACAGTATGTGATACAACTGCTGTTAATTGCCTATCATTTTGTTTTGAAATTCTGTATCATTTTTATGTTGTTTTGTTTATGTCTTTATTATTGTTATTTTGCTTTTGTTATTTCTTTAAAATAAAATAAAAAATAAGCATTAAACCAGTATGTGATGTATACCAGAGGCAATCTCCTATGATACTAAACATGCACTAATAAATCTCACTTCATTATAGTCAAACAAATACAATTTTTTCTATGTATATTGTCAACATAAACAGCAAGTAGTTTACCACTAAGAGCAACTGGTAGTACCATTTATCACATAATTTCATCTTAATTCACTCTACAGCTTGACCATCTGAGTAATGGATTGGATTTACGTAACAGGAAAATAAACTTCTCAGCTGTTTATAATCAGTGGTATATCTTCAACTTGCAGATTCCCACTGAGGTTAGTCTGTCACCCTTTGCCCCAAACCTAGGGATGGGGCAAAAACATTTTTGACGAATAATTTCAAAGAAACAGTTCTAGGTCTCAGAGAAAGGTATCTCTGGTGAAGCTGTCAGAAGGCTGAGTCAGCTTTTTAAAAGATTTACATACATTTCAAAGGGACAGAAAAGAATTAAAAATTACTGGTTGTTTTCTAAAATAAATGCCTAAGAAAGGGCATGAGGGGACATCTCTTCAAGCCCTTCCAATAAGAAGAATTAAGTCACTTATTTTTATTTGTATTACAATTTATATTCATTACCATAACTATTATATTTTGGCTACAGTAGTAGCCATTAGAAATTTATTGTGCATACGTTTCATAATTCTGGATATTTTGTCCTTTTTTCACTGAAATTCAACTTTCATCAAGACAAAGAACTTCTACTCCAGGTTTAAAATTATATCTGGAATGCCTAGAGGATTTCTGGACCATATTATCTACACCACAGGTATCTATAGAATTAACAATAATGTTGCTATTTAATATTATTTCCTAATAATGATATAAATATATACTCTTAAGTAAGGAGGAAAAATGCAATATAAACAGAAAAAATAGACTGAAAAGAGATATGGGAAAACTTTGTTCTTTTAGCAGGTTGTGTAGAGCTGGTGGCTAGTTATGTGGGAGATCATTTGCTTAACATGCATGAAACCCTCTTGCAGTCCCAGTAAATCACACACTCACATGCACGCATGCATACATACGCACACACACACACACACAAGCACAGAGTAGTCTTTGAGAGTTCTGCGTACAGCTGTTTCTACATTTTTTATGTAGTTCAGATTATTTTTCTTTTTAACAGTCATTATTGTTGGAGCAGTTTTCACAACAGGAAGGAGTACAGAGTTCCCCTTACCCACTCACCCTACACATGTAGTCTTCTCTCTGTCAACAACCTACACAAAAACTAACATTTTTTTACTATCCATGAGCCACACTGACAAATCACTGACCTCTGAATTCATAGTATATATCGCATGCAGTTGCAAAATTTGCATTAGAGTTCACAGTGGTGTTGTAATTCTAGGGATTTTGATAAATGTACAATGTCATGTATCCACCACTGTAATGTTAACACATTAAAGATCCTCTGTTCTCTTCCCATGCATCCTTTCCTTCCTCCTCACTCCTGGAACAAAATATCTTTACCATCTCAAAATTTTTGCCTTTCCCAGAATATGGTTGGAATCATACAGTCTATGTAGCATTTGCTTATTGGCGTCTTTCCTTTAATGACATGCATTTAAGTTTCCTCCTTATATTTTCATAGTTTGATAGCTCATTTCTTATTAGTGCTAAATAATATTCCACTGTCATGATGTACCACCATTTTTTAACTCATTCACTTAAATGAAAGGATCTAGACTGTGTCCAAGTTCTAGCAATTACAAAAATGCTTCTATAAATATCTTTAAGGTTTTTGTGTTGGCAAGTTTCAACTCTTTGGATAAATGCCAAGGACTGTGACTATTGGAGTGCATAAGTAACGATATAGTGCTTAGTTTTGTAAGAAATCCCCAAACTATCATCTAGAACAGCAATAACGGTTTACATTCCTATCACAAAAAATGAACATTTTTGTCACTTGACATATTTGCCAGCATTTGGCATTGTCAGTATTTTGGCTTTTTTATCATTTGAGTATAGTGTTGTTCAGAGTAAATTTTAAATTTTATTTAAAAAAATTATTTTACAATGGTAAACATTAAACTTAATAATTGGATCACCAACTTGGAAAAGTTGAGTTCAGCATTGAATCTACTGTTTGTATGCAGTGTCTTTCTCACTGACACATTTTCTTAATGTAGTCATTAATATTTCTTCTATTCATAGTACTTCCTATCTGTTTTTACATGTTTCTAACCATAGTGATGATATCTTCATGAATGTGAAGGTTGATCATTATTTAAGGAAAGACTCATTTATATGTCTACCTCCAGAGTCACATAAATTAATAACCTTTAATTCAGTTTGCATAGTTCACATTCTGCATTCTCATCTGTACGTCATGCACACTAAATGTTATGTTAAAAGTTCCTCTGAGAGGATCGACCACTTAATATTGTTTTTTGAAAAAGTAACTTCATCTCTTTTATAAATGAAAAATTATTTATTGATATTCTTGGAAGAAAACAGCAGAAAACATAAATTGATACCACTGGGTGTTTAATGTATAAACATAAAAATCATTTTAAAAACAGGAAAATAATTTCACATCAGTGGCAATTGTTCTGTCTGTCTTACTTCTGCATGCTTCATGTCTCTCCCTAATTTTATTACATGCCAGAGGAAATGAGTATTAAATTTTATTTACTAAGTCCACAAACTTCATTTCAACCTACCTGTTTGTGTAGGGGTAGCAAATATTACATTTATTAGGATTTAATAGTAAACTCAAATAAAATAAGGCACGTAGAAATTTTACTCATTCAAAGTAAACCTTTTTCCATTTCATCTTTTAATCTAGTTCACTCTTTCAGAGAACTGATGCTAATGCCATATTTTTATGGTCCCCAAAGCAATCTAAATTTCCTTGCATATGTATAAGCTACACAACTTGGGATCTTTACAAGTAAAATATTCTTGGTCATAGAAAATCACAAATACTCAAAATTCTCTGAAAGTAATATAGATATTATGAAGAACATATGAAATGAATCAGCTTATAAGTGCAGAATTCCATGATTTTAACATAAAATAAGGCAATTATTTGAGTTGCTCTATAGTCTGAATGAATCAAAATGCTTATATGTATATATTGAATTATTTCCTTCCAGGAACACTTAAGACATAACTGTGGTCCCTGTGAATGTGAACTTATTTGGAAATAATAGAATTGTAGTTGATTAAAGATCTCTACATGATAATCCTTCTAGATTTGACATAATGTGTCACATATTTGGTGCCTCAAATATTTTCAAAATGGCAGAGGAGTCGGTGAGACAAAGAGAAATATTTAAGAGAAATTCTGCCACCTAAGCAGTAGTCTAGACATATTCACTTAAAATTTAATGCATGATTAAAGAGATTTCGATGAAGCTAAAGAAAGAAAGATCCCCCAAAGACTTAGGTTTTGAGTGTTGCACTGTGAGTGCGCAAGCCAGACTGACTCTGAATGTTGCTTGGCTTCAGATAAACATTATTACTGAATTAAAATAGATGTTGTGTACCATAATATGCTGGTAGACCAGGAATTGTACTTCATAAGTGGTCACTGAGGTGCACGAGAGCTGCTTCATTTCAAGTTTTACAGAAACAGAAGTCGTTGATCATTTGTATTCAGGTGAATTGTGAAGTGGCTTATCCCAAGATCAACCACTGAAAGGAAAAGCAGGCAAAGACAGAGGAAGATGCCAAAGATGATACTAGAGCTGGTGATATGTAGCTCAGAGGCACACCACCTGCCTGGCAAGTCCAAGGTTTTGAGTTTGAGTCCCACTGAAAGAAATGAAATTGGAGATAAAGTCTTAAGGAACGGAATATCATTTAATTTCACCACAAAGAGTTACACTGGCTTAGAGCTAGATTAAACCTCTTACACCCAAAGTCATTAGATTTTTGTATCACTGTCTAAAAACTGAATGACATGCATATAAACTCAGTCTGCTTACAGGTCAATGTGGTCCCAGAAACCTGAAGGGACCATAGTCATAGAGTTGCGGGTGTGGACCATCGAAAAAGTTACTGAGGTTTGAACAGATTACAGAGGGATAAGAGATCTAAGAGTGTCTGGGTAGAGTACCTCTCTTCTGGTTATATCAGTTTCACTTGAAAGGAATAATTCATTCATTTAATAATCAAATCAGTATCTCTGTAAAAGGTTGATTTAAAATAAATACTAGTGATTATTTAATTCTTATACCAATAGATATCTCATAGTTATATAGATTCTAAGGCTGTGTAATCTGTTGAGAAAAACATACTAAGCATTTCCTAATAGAGCAAAAAGGTGTGCTCATGTGATGAAGAACAATATCCCATGAATCATCAAAATTGGCTTGATTCAAACTTGTACTTTCACCTACCCAGGCATAGACTGAGAATTGTGGTAAAGGAACAATTAACAATCAAAATGGATTTTTGGGCAGTATTTATGATGTGCAGTTGCTTTCATTTATGCCCTACAGAATTATCTGGGTTGCTGAAAATTGATAAAGGGAACTTATATAGCCTACTAAATTCATGGCCTGGCTTTTAAGTCATTCTGAAAGTAATGTCCCATGGTACACCATTATAAACATCAGTTGCTATATAAGAATTGATTTCACACAGTTACTTGGAGTTATTTTAGCAGTGTATTAGTTTCAAATTGAAACTGAAAAGCACATAAAGTTCCTTAAGAATGCAGTATGAATTTGATTGAAACACATTGCTAATATTATCAAGTGTCTGAAAGATTAAGTGAAATATCACATTGTTGGAGTTTACACTTCCATTTTTGCTGCACAAGGCTTAGAAAATACTTACAAACACATTACTGTATGCAAAACATAATGCTTTTTCTGGAACTCTGGCTTTTATGGACTTTTATGGCTGAAAAATTGATATTTACCTATTGAGATTGGCTGAGAAGACCCTAAAGCAGTATAGCAGAAGATAAACTATGACTATTTGCCTATAATATGAGAACAGCAAAATAGCTAAAGGCCTCTTTAAATATTCCTGGTATTAAGCCAGCATGACTGCTTAAAAGTTCAACATTTCACCTTCATACTAAACATTGCAGGTTCTGTTCCTATCCTGTTTGTTAAAAGGACCCAAAGATGTTCTTTTAGAGAATTGTATTTGTCTCCTGTTCTTACCAAACATATGAAAACTATCTTCTCTTTCTAGATCCCACTGCCTTTATTAGTGCACTTATAACATATATTATAATGCATTAAATAAATTAACAGTATTGTATTCAAAACTGATACTTGGCATCTAACAATACGAGATGTTCTGACACAGTGCTAGTATCCAAAGGCATTTGAAATAGTGATTTAAAAGTGAGGACAGAGAGGCTATCTTTCTTCCAGGGAAGGTGTTTGACCCCTTTGTCAAAGATAAGGTGTGTGTGCAGTTCCTTCTGCATTT
>NW_004955422.1:7835124-7899124 GCF_000276665.1 Chinchilla lanigera | reverse complement strand
TTTTGCCTTTTGCCTTTTGCCTTTTGCCTTTTGCCTTTTGCCTTTTGCCTTTTGCCAGTACCATATTGTTTTTTTCTCAGTAGCTTTGTGGCATGATTTAAAGTTAGGGATTGTGATGCCTCCTGACTTGCCTTTGTTGCTCAGAATTGTTTTATTGTTATTGCTGTTCTAGGTCTCTTCTGGTACCAAATAAATTTTAGGATTGTTTTCTCTAATTCTGTAAAGTATGCTATTGATATTTTGATCAAGATAGCATTGTCTGTATAGCAATATTGGGAGTATGGCCGTTTTTTACTATGTTGCTTCTTCTTACCCAAGAGTAAGAAATATCTTTTCATTTTTTAATATATTTTTCCATCTCCTTTTTCAGAATACTGAAGTTTTCTTTCTTTCCTTTTTTTTTTTGTTGTTTTGTTTGTTTGTTTGTTTTTTGTTTATTTTTTCCCATACCTGGAATTAAACTCATGACCTTGTGCTTGCCAGGCAGGCGCTGTGCCACTGAGCTAAATCCCCAGCCTTGAAGTTTCCAATGTAAAGATTTTTTGCTTCTTTTATCTTTCCATTTTCTATATCCTCTTCAGTCTTCTTATTCAGAGTACTGTATTGCTCAAAGACAAGATCTTTTACTTCCTTCCTTTATTAATTCTGAAGCATTTCATTTTTTTCAGTGCTATTATGAAAGGTGTTGTTTGCCTAATTTCTCTCTCAGTGAGTGTGTTATTTGTGTACTGGAATACTACTCATACTTGAACATTGACTTGTATCCAGCTACATGACTGAATCTAGTCATTTAATCTAAAAATGTTTGGTGGAGTTTTTGGGGTCTTTGATGTAGAGCATCATATCATATGCAAATAATAATAATTTAACTTCCTCCTTTCTTAACTTTATTGCTTTTCTTTCTCCTGTATAATTGCTCTGGTTGATATTTCCAGCACCATATTGAATAGGAGCTGTGATAGGGGACGTCCTTGTCTTATTCTTGATTTTAGAGTAAAAGCTCGCAGTTTTTGACAGTTTAGTATGACGTTGGTTGATGGTTTGTCATAGATGGCTTTTATTAGATTGAAATAAAGACCATGTGTTCCAATTTTCTATAAGCTTTTTTGTTTTGTTTTGCTTTTGTTATGAATGGATGTTTGACTTTGTCAAATGCTTTCTCTGTATCTATTGAGATGGTCATCTGATTTTTGTCTTTGGCTTTATTAATATGGTGTATTATATTTTTTCATTTGTGTAGGTCAAACCATCCCTGCATTCCTAGGATGAAACCTATTTGGTCAGGTGTATAATCTTTATTATGATTTGCTGCATTCTTTTACCAACATTATAGAGGATTTTTCATCTATGTTAATTAAGGAGATTGGCCTATACTTCTCTTTTTGGTTGGATCCATCTCTGGTTTTGGTATCAATTGATTCCAGGAATAAATTTAGGAGAACTGCTTCCCTTTCAATCTCATTAAAGAGTTTGAGGAGTAATGAAATTATGTCTTTTCTAAATTTCTTTTAGAATTGAGCACTGAATCCATCAGGATCTGAGCTTTGCTTTGTGGGTAAGCTTTTAATTACATTTTCAATTCCATTGAATAAGAATACAAAGAAAGCTCAAATAAACAACCTAAATTTGAACCTCGAACTTCTAGAAAGAACTAGTCAAGCCAAAAACTCCTATGACAGAGAAAATTATAAAGATTAGAAGGGAAATTAATTCAATGCATCTTTAATAAGATTTTAAACATAGAGAAATGGACAGATTCCTAGAGGCATATGAATTACCAAAGTTGAATCAAGAAGATATGAAAGTTCTAAATACCCCTGTGAGGTGGATTAATAACTGGTGGTCAACTTATAACCCCCAGCTGAACTGAGTGGGCATGGTGCTGGGTGTGGGAGGCCTACCTGGGGATTGTTGCCAGCAGCATAAGAGGTAGAACCGGAGAAGGAGAAGGAGGGTATTGGGAGCTGGGAGAGGTGTTGGGAGCTGGTAGAAGCTGTAAGGAGTTGTTGGTTGTTTTGGAGGAGCTCATCATGCTGGCTCTCCTGATGAACTTGGCTTTTTTGGTTCTCCAAGGAGCTCAGGACCTTGTTGGCACTGAGAATAGCTTCGGTTCACTTTGAGTGAGTTCTGGTCCTCACCTTGAGCATTGCTTCCTGGCTTCGGAGGGCAAGAAGGTGCACAGCTCATTCTCCTGGAGAAGCTTGCTGTGTTGGCTTTCCTGATGGGAACTCAGTTGTCTTCACCACTGGAGGAGCTCGGGACCTCACTGTTGCTGAGGGTGGCTGTGGTGCTTTTCAGGGGAGCTCTGGTTCTTACTTTGAGCATTGCTTCTGAGCACCAGTGCAGATCCATCAGCCTCCTAGCACAGATCCTTCATCCAGCTGGCATAGACCTTCTAGATTCCACCACTGACCTTTGGGCCTTTGCAGCATGGATCCATGAAACAGACCTGCATGAGACATTGTTATGCGCTCTCAGCCTCCAGTTGGATTCATAGGAGGCATTGTTATGAGCTCTAGGTCTTCAGCTGGACTCATGCAGGACATTTCCGTGGGATCCAGACCTTCAGCTGGATTTCTTGTTCTATACTCTGTGCACAGATTTCCTGCACTCTTTTGTATACTAATCTTTGTGTGACTATTATGAATAATCTTATAAAATATGTGTTCTGTATTGTATTATTTTCCCTTGCAAAAATAAGCCCCAAACCATAACACCCTGTAATGATTTTAACTCATAACTGTAACCTCACTGGTAATAGTTTAACTATAATTAAATACAAAAGGCTTTAAATTGTTATTAATAGATGAGAATAGATATATTTTTTCAGTAAATTATTCTTATGCAAAAATGCATGATTCTGCAGATGTAAAACATATGAAAATGTTATCTTTTTTACTTGTATTTTTTTCTGTTGTCAAATTACTCTGGCTGTATTGCCAGAAGAATGGATTTTTCAAACGCTGAACACTAAAATTAGATCCATGTCACTCACTATGCACCAAACTAAAATCAAAATGGATCAAAGATCTAAATAATAAAACAGAAGAACTAAAGATGCTGAAAAACAGAACAGATAGAACTCGCAAAGACTTAGATGTAGGTAAAGTCTTTACAAACAAAGCCCCAGGAGTAAGGTAAGTATTACAAAGAATTAACAACTGTGATATCATCTTACTAAAATAATTTTGCACAACAAAAGAATTCCCCAACAGAGTGAAGAGATAATCCACAGAGTGGGAAAAAAATTTTGTCAGCGGTTCCTCATACAAAGAAATAATATCTAGAATATATAAAGAACTCAGAAAAATTCAAAACCCTAAATTGAAAGACCCAGTCCAAAAATGAGGAAGTGAAATGAATAGACACTTCTCAGATGAAGAAGTAGAAATGGCAAATAAAAATACAAAAAAATGTTCAACATCATGAATAATTTGAAAGATGCAAGTTAAACAATACTGAGATTCCATCTCACTGCAGAAGAAATGACAGTTTTCCAGAAATCAAACAATAATAAATGTTGGTGAGGCTCTGAGAGAAAAGAAACCTTTCTCTGTTGTTGGTGGAGTGTGAAGCGGTATAAACACTATGGAAATCAGTGTGAAGGTTCCTCAAAAACTAGGACTAGGTTTTTCATTTGATTTAACTATTCCTCTTCTTAGTGTCTTCCCCAAAGAGTTGAAAACATCCTACCATAATGGTACATGCACACTCGTGTTAGCAGCACAGTTTGTAATAGCTTAATGTTGGAAACAGCCCAAATGTCCTTCAACTGATTAATGGATAAAGGGGTGTTTTTAATATGATGTAGTACTACCCTGCCATAAAGAAGGATAAACATGAGACATTTCTACATAATTGGACACACTTTGAGATCATACTCTTGACTCAAATAAATCAGACATATATGTGTAAATGCACATTGTTTCTCTGGCATGAGAAGTTTAAAATGTAAATAAGAACCAGAATATATATTAGATGTTACAAATGAGGAAGAAAATGTTCCACTGGGAAGGGGAACTAGGGAGAGAGAAGGAGAAAAAGAAGGAAAGGAAAAGAAAAAAATGAGAAAAGAAGGCAAAAACGAAAACAAAGCATTTGTAAATCTTGAGGAGAAGGGAGGTTGAAGGGAGGGTAGAGGAATGGGAAAACCAAAGAGGATTTAAGATATATGATGTACAAAGTCTCTATGGTGAATGTGATCATTATGTATGCTTAAAATGTACCGATAAACTTAATTACCAAAAATGTGAGAAAAATTTGTTTCTTCCCAGGCAAATCTAACACAAAGTCTATTTTCTAATACTTTTAATATAAAAGTCTTTCTTGGAAAGAGTAAGTTCTCAGGTTCTTGAAAGTTAATCAACAATAATATTAGATCACCTAAGAGAGGATAGTACACCAAAATTCAGGCAGATAGAGGGAGATTAAAGGACAATTATTTTACTATCAGAAAATGAATAATGGAAGCCCCCCAAAATATTCCCTCAGGGCAAAAAATTCTACAAATAAAGAAATGAGGGGTCCACACAGCCCAGGGTAGTTTGGGAGACACCTTTCGGAAGAAAATGTATATTAACTTGACTACATAGAAGTATTGAATTAGTATTGGTAGAAGAGGTAGGAGAGGATTTACGGTTGAGAAAGATGAAATGTGAAGCTTTTTCTTATTTTTAACATCTGGTAACAAGGGACAGTCTTGACATAAGAGAATGAAAGAGTTATAGTGTTCAGTATTGAAAACATGATTGCTCGACTCTACCTGAGGATTTCGGGTTGTGTTAAAGATTTTTTTTTTTCCAGTTGGCACTGGGAATCCATTAAATGTGTCTGAGTAGAGGAGTGAAAATTGTAGGCTTCTGCTGCACTCCATGCCAGAGCAGAGACTATCAATTACAAAAGATTCTATTCTCTCTCTTAGCAGAATAAAGGCTTGAAGGGACAATTCCTATTGTGGGCAGGGAGTGGGAGGAGAGAGAAATGGAAGGCTTTCCGAGGAATCAATGCTCCCAAAGGTTGCACAGCTTGTGCTTTTCTGTACATAAAAAGGAATAATTAGGCCTAGTGGGTGTTGCATCATAACATACACTTTATGACTGGGTTTACACAATGCCAGGCAACTGGTGAGCATTGTTTCATTGTCCTAACTGTTCATTTTAGTTCTGTGCAAGCTAAGCCTAGGGATAATGGCTCCACTAAGGCAGCTGGGGGCATTTATAGATGGGAATTTTCCACATTAACTTTCAAAATTACATAAAACAAGAGATCTTCGTGTAATGTCTTCAAAGCAGAGGGAGCTGCAGATATATTGATGAGTACCTTCATCTAAATGAATGAGGCAGCAAAAGTGAACGAGCTATTTAACCTACAACATTAACCTTTTTTCTACTACCTGGAGTGATTTTTCTGGGTCAGTGACACGCATTCGTACTACGAAAATGCTCTGTTAGGAAGGCAAAACAGCAGGGGCAGCAATGGCTTTGACAGTGGAAAGATTTAGCTTCATTTCTCTCCGTACTCATCAGAGCATGGGCTGAAGAGTTAGTTTTCTGCTCTTTATAGATATCTTTTAAAAGAAAATAAATTATACTTGTAAAAGTAGAGTTACGTAGACTAAAGCAGTGAAACCATTAAAAATACAAATGTGTATTTCCTGATATCATAATTGCTATGACATGCATAGTAGATAGAAACATTTCAAAATGATACACATATACAGTGAGAGGTGTATGTATATGCATAATTATGCATGGTGTCTTAGTTGTAAGGAAGACCACTAAAATAGCAATAATTTATTTTTTACTTGTGGTGAAGATTAAACTTCTTTTTCTCCTTTGCAATTTTTATGTGATTTTCTTTTATCTCTGATAGAGAATTTCATTTCTTTAAAACATTGATAAAGCTTTTAAACAAAAGACAAAAATAAAAGGGGGAGGTCACAAACCAGGGACCGTTCCCTTCAGCTATTTGCATCTTAGGTAAAGGAGTTCCAGTGACATAGCATTATTGGTAAGAGTGCACAAAGCGAGCTGTGATCTTGCCCAGTATTTTCAACTTTGACTGCCAGGATTAGCCAAAAATTAAGAAAGCTAGGATCAGGAAAGCCAAAGAGCTGGAGGGAGATGTTTGCAGTACAAGAACTTTATCATCGCAGTAATTACCCAATTTACCATATCATAAGAAAGGTACCAGGGACTTGAATATGGCCTGTGTTTTGGAATTCATAAAGGTGTAACTCTGGACAGCATTTATGTTTATTTTTTTACTGTATTTGTCTTAAAATGACATTATGTTTCTGAATGTCTTCCACATCTTAAAAAAAATAGTATACATATTTTTCCCTCCTTACTTTCTTACAAGATAGCTAAGATAATTGTACTAGTAATTTCTGTTGCTTTAGGGAAAGGAAGAGTTAATGTTTAATTGCTTGATTAATCTTGCATGACTGTATTTGTTTAACTGAGTAACCAATTTGAAGATAATATGGAATACAACAACCAATGTTAATTTCATATCACTTTGTCTGAAATTCTGTATTGCTTTTATTGTTTTGGTGTTGTTTTATTCAGGTCTCTTTGTTAATATGTTTTTGTTCTTTTATCTTTAAAATAAAAAAAAATTAGTGAGGATAAGGTGTGGTAATGACAAGGAGATTCTTTTTTCAGTTGAAGTTAGGGACTTGCAAACTGAAGCAAATAACCACTAAATTTTATGTATTCTCCTATCCCATGATGTATTCTCCCATCACAGAGATTATCGCGAGATTTGATGACTATACTAGCAGGTCATACAGAATTTGAATAAGCATGTAAATAACAAACACTAATGATAATATTGAGTTAATAGGGCACCACACAATTTTAAAAGAAAAAAGGGGGACTGGGATGTAGCTCAGTGGTGCTTGACTAGATTGTGCCAGGCCCTGAGTTCAATTCCTACTACTGCAAAAAAATGTTAAAAATAATAATAACTTCTAAAAACTAAATGAGAGGGAAAAAATGCCAGCACTGTCTTCAGGGCTTCATGGCTTTGGATTTGCATGGATTTTGTAGGTTAAATCTTCAAATGTCCTCATATTAAGAACTATGCGAATGATTCTAACTAGAAAATCCTTATGGTTGGATATTGTATAATGCTTTGTGTAATTATTGCCACAACACAGGACACATCATCAGAATTTAAATAGGTAATTCTTAAGCTCCTCATCATGTTTATAATTTTTTATTGTGATGTCAAAGGCAATGTCATGGCTTCTTTCAACTAGATGCTTATCTGAATAGTATTTAATGATTACATATAGCATTTTCTTTCTTTTATCTTTTGTACTGGGAACCAAACTCAGGACCTCACACTTATCCTTCAGCACTGTGCCACTGAGCTATACCCCCAGGCCCAGAAGTTTACTTCTTATATATGATAGTTTTTTAGTTTAACTGAAAAAACATTTGGGTGATTGTATGACAGAGAAAGAGAAAAAAAGTAAAAGAAAGAGAAAGAGAGAAAAAGAAAAAGAGAAAGAGAGAGAGAGAAAGGAAAGAGAAAGAAAAAGAAAAAGAGAGATAAACTATAAAGTTATCGTGGACACAAAAAGAGGAATTTTTTAACACTAGACTTACAACCAAATAAACCACATAAACTGGGGACAACCTTGATATGAGGAATGGTATTACAGTGAACGTTTCAGACAAAACCAAAGGGCCTAGCTAATTTTCCCATTCTCACAAATTGACAGAGAACCCAAAGTATCTAAGAAAATTGCCCCAATACACTGTCAAATCATTTTTTTTTTCTGGTACTGGGAATTGAACTCACAACCTTCTGCTTGCAAGGCAGGCACTGTGCCTCTGAGCTAAATCCCCAGCCTCCAAATAATTTTGATTTGTAATACATAAGAATATGACCTCCTAAAGTGAGAACATTCTGGGGATAGGAGTAGAGAGGAGGGAGAAGAAGGACAAGGGAAGTGAAAATGACTGAGCTGTGCTATGCATGTGTATCAGTTCTATAAAACAAATGTTGTTACGAACGTATAGTAAAAAAGAGAAAAGAATATGAAAATAATACGACATTAAAAAATAATAGATAAATAATGAAGTCTGGCAGCAGCAATAGAATAACAATCCCCTTTGCATCTCCCCCCCCATAGAAAATACACACAACAATAGCAACATAGGAATATAAAAATACAAGAAGCCATCCTCAGTGAGGTTGACAGGAGAGCAATGAAGATATCAGAACTCTGTGAGCTTATTCTGAGACCTTTGCCCCTGTGTTAATGCCAATTTTTTTTTTTTTTATTTCTGGTATAGTTGCTATGCTCCGACTGAAAAATGATAGTATTTTCCTGCACCTAACTACATCATCACTTTCTGATCTTGGCACTGGACGTTTCTGGATATGCTGTTGATTAAGACTTGCCAAATACCGTGGGGCATGCATGGATTGTCATTTCCTTCTAAATGTATCCATTTCCTATGCTGTTTTTCATAGGTAACTGCTCTTCTCTCAAACCACACATCCGATACTTTTCAAATTCCATCACTCTAAAGAAATCACCGCTTGATCATAAAATATCTTTCCACGCACTGAACAATATGCTGTAGTTTGTCACATGAAACGTGTGAGCAGGAAGCAAAAATGTGTGCTTTGTGTCTAAAGCACTTCCTTTGAAGAGCGTGTTTTGGCTTCTAGCAGATTTCTGTGTACTCTGCACTTTCAAGAAAGATTTGTGTCTTCTAGTTGACATTTTTAAAACATTTTTTAGCTCGATTTTCTTTGTTTATGCACCACTTTGTTTTGCATGTATGAAGTCACTTTCCAAAAATATTTCCAAATATGATCAAAGCAACCTAATAGTGTTTGAAGGCTAGAGCTTCCTGTTGTTTTGCATTATGTCCTTCTGTACAAGGTTAAAGAAAAGTGTATTATTTCAACCATACTTCATATGTCTAAGTACTTGTCTTAGAAGAGAATTTGAATAATTATATAAGTGAATAAAATTTTAAAAGCCCTTCAGAGATTTTTGCAAGAAAATAAGAGTGGAACAATATAAGTATGGCAGTAAATACAAAAGTATCCTATTGGTATTAAGGGGAAATTAGTATACGGTTGGATTTTGTATGTTTTGCTTATTAGTCCTATCACTTTAGATAACAAGCTTAAGTTTTTAGTCTATTTCCTCATTCAATTGCATACCAAATTTTATAAGGTTTTCTTTCTTTGTCTTTTTGAGACAGGATCTCGCTATGCAGTTCAGGCTGACCTCGAGCTCACTTTGTAGTCCAGGCTGGCCTCAAACTCGCAATGATCCTCCTGCCTCAGCCTCGCAACTGCTGGGATTACAGGTGTGTGCCACCACGCCTGGCTCTTTATAAGATATTTTTAAGGCCTTCCAACTCTCATTCTATCAATTGTATTTGTTCCCTCCAATTATATTTCCATATTTTGTTTAATTTCTATGATAAGTAATCTTGTAGAAGTATAGCAGAGTGGTAGCCACTTTGACATAGCTGTTTATTCATTTTCCTGGACACATAAATGAAATATATTTTTCAGTGAACTGTGTGGTTTGTGTGTTCCAACAGACAATGTGCGCATCTGAATTTCCTTGCCAATAATTCTTTTTTGAATTTTAAAGAAAATAACTGCAATAATACAGAATTTCAAAACAAGGCAAAAGGAGATTAACAATGGTTAACATACTGTGCATTGTTGTCTTTAAAGTAATTGTCTAGATTCCAAGATATAGGCATGCATATAGGTATGCACATTACTTTAAAGTAATTGTTTAGATTCCAAAATAAAGGCATGCATATGGAAATAATATAATTACAAATCATTTTCTCAATGAACTAAAAGAAGTCAGTAGTATAACTATCTAATCTATTTTATGTTTGTATATATATACACACACACACACACACACACACACACATATATATTTTTTTCTTTTACCTCCCTTTTGTTTTACCTACCTCATTTGTTGATTCTTTTTGAGCAGTTTCTAAATTTTTTCATGTAATATTCACTGTTTTTTCTTCTTTGTAGTGGTTTGGATGGAGATGACCCCAGTAGATATCTTTAAATTGCAATATAAAATAAAACAGGAATGTAAAATAACAGTTATGTAGTGTAATGAACAGAATTAACAATGACAGCCAATGATTTTTACATCTGTGTAATCACGTGTTTGCATAACCCTTCCCAAACTGAATCAGGGCTGAGTTATATGACATATAGAATATTATGAGACTCCTAATGCAGGGTCATGAATAGTATTACAGTTCTCAGTTCTCCTTCTTCACTTGTTTCTGTTCTACTAAGGAAAGTTGATACATCTATATGGAGAAATTGAAAAATTTCCACAAACTAGCACCAACTTTCCAGCTATAAAGCTATAGAAGAAACTGCAATGCTTCATTCTTAATCAAATTCCCAGGGCTGGGGATTTTGCTCAGCGGCAAAAGTGCCTGCCTGGCAAGCGCAAGGTCCTGAGTTCAGTTCCCGGTACCGGAGAAAAACAAAACAAAACCAAACAAAAACTTTAATCAAATTCCCACGTGACTATATATATAAAATATCGAATCTACATGAAAAATTATTTTAACTAGAACTGTCCATCCTAGTTGTTTCCAAGTTTCTGACCATAGAAACTATGAGGTATGAATGTTTTGTCACTGTGATCATTTTTGTTTAAATACTTAAATACTTGCACATTTTAAATTTATGAATGATTTGTTATGTAGCAATAAATAAATCAAACAGCTGAAATTGACAATAGCTTAAAGGACAGTCAATCAAGAAGAGATGTGTTTGACTTCAATAGAAAGAAAGATTTTTATCATGTAGCCAACTAAAATTTGATTTTGCTCACTGTATTAGCATAACTAATTCTAAAATTTCTCGACCTCTGAACTTTGGCCTTTTTGACATTTTAGATTTAAAATTTTCACTCTGTGCATATGTGTTGTATATCATAAGATATTTAATAACACTAGGCCTCCACACATTGTATGGCAATAACAATTCTTTCTCCAAACCATAACAATGAAAAATGTCCCTCAACTTCTCTATACTTTCTGAAGAGTACATAATCTCTCAAGTTTGAAAGTTACTGAGGTAGAGAAGAGTTAACATGCATTGGAGCGAGACAATGTGACATTGGTCAAGTTGCTTAGCCTTAATTTCCTCATTTATAAACTCAATATGGATTAGAACAGTGGAATTTAATTCTGAAGACTGTTAAATTTTCTTTAAGTACTTCCTGTATATTTTATCATATTGATACCCTGATGTCACTTATTAACAGTATATTTCTTTTAGAAAATGGAGCAATCTAAGAAAATATCTTTTCCAAGAGGTTCAAAGTGAATTAAAACGACCAAAATCTTGATATAGTATTCTTTGCATTGGCAGTGATGATTAGGGAAAGAGCACATCTTTGATCTATCACTGAATAGTATTTGAAAAGAAAGTTATACGGTATATCTGCACACTCTGCTATAGTATTTATCATGATATAATAACTTCCTTTGTAATTTTATTACTATTTCTCAACCTTTCACTGATTATCAGAAAAATAGGATAAATAACAACATAACTATTGCTGTGGCAAGAAGTTACAACACCTTTTCAAAGGGTGAAATTCCATAACTATGAAGAACCAGCAACTTAAAATCTCTTCCATGCACAGGAGTGCCTTTTCCACAGCAGTATTTCAGAAAGGGAAATCATGTATCTCTTTTTGTAAAGTTAGTTCAGATGGGATCAGGTGTGTTTAAACAGGAAGGAGCAACTGGGATGAAGAAGGGGAGAGGAAAACGAAAGAAGGAAGAGGATAAAATATGTGTGTGTATACACAGCAGAGCTAAGGTAAATGTACTACTAATATCTTCTGGTTTAGTAAAAGAACAGTTAATGTGTTATGGTTTGATCATTCTTACACGCCTATATCTGATTAGATGTGCAACCATTTTGAAGATAACATTATGTAATATAAAAACCATTGCTAGTATCCTATCACCATGCTTTGAAATTCTGTATCATTTTTATTGATCTCTATGTGTTTTCTTTGCTTTTTTCTTTTATTTATTTTTTCTTTTCTCTTTAACATGAAAAACAAAATTTATATGTCTATACAAGGATACCTGGGATAGGTGTATTGCTGATGTCTGTGGTTTGTTGAAAGGAACAGTCAAGGGGCTGGGGATTTAGCTCAGCAGCAAAGCGCCTGCCTGGCAAGCGCAAGGTCATGAGTTAGGTTCCCGGTACCGGAGAAAAACCAGAAAAAAAAAAAAAAAAGAAAGGAACAGTCAATACTTAAAATTTTCATTTTTCTTGACCAATTTTGCATGCTTGAATTGAGTAATCAGAACAACTGATCTGAAAACAACAATATGCAATATAAGAACCACTGTTGAACTCCTACCATCTTGAATGTTGAAGCTCTGCATCATTTCCAATGTTTTTTTGATGGTGTTACTCGTTACTGTGTTTGCTTGTTTGATCAGTCTTACATTCTCACATCTGGTGGACTGAGCAACTTCATTGAAGATAGCAGTATATAATGTAGTGACCATTGTTAATTCCTGTCATTTTGTTTTCAGGTCATGTATCTTTTTTGTTTTTGTGTTGTTTTGATTTTGCCTTCATTGTTGTTTTTTGTCTTCATTTTTGTTTTGTTATTTTTTGTTTTTAAAATAAAAAAATTGAAAAGCTGATTCAAAGTGTTTAAAGATGAACGCCTGAGGATGTGAAGATTTTTTTTTTTAACTTCATACTTTCTATTGACTTCGTCGAGGCATTAGAACATAATTATGCAAATCATTGACTCTGGAGGCGCATGTCTAGAGCAACGTGAAGGTCTACTACTTACCACAGAGAAGCCTACCAAGAAGAAAGTAAATATGTCATCAAGTTCCACGGATACCAGAAATTTCTGAACAATACCTACTTTCACTTCCATTCATTCATTTTTTCTTGGAAGTGGGAGGAAAAATATTGTGATAATGATTCTGTATTGAGAGTCCGTGTTACAGTAAGGAAACCTCTCACTTTTGTTCTTTCTCCCTTTGCTCTTTCTTTCTCTAGCTTTCATTTTTCCCCTGAGACTGAATAATATTCTGGATTAAATCCCCCATTACCAACTGGAGATAAGAAAACACACTGCATTCTCAACTTCAGATTTCCACTAAGAAACTTAATTATGTACTTCATACCATTTTTGATTTGAGATTTATCATATTTGGAAACTAGAGAATCTATTTCCTTTTTATGTTCATGGTAATTGGCTGTCAGTCTCCCTCTAACATCTAGAAGCCAATAATCTTTTAACTTTAATTTTGGTAACTATTTTAATTTTAAAGATTTTGCAGATGTAGTATGCTAATACTCTAGATGTGCATAGTCTGTAGCGATCAAATTGGGGTGGTTGAATTTTCATCTCCTTTAACTCTTAAAAATGCAGATGAACACATGATCACACACATTTTTAGGTATAATATGATATCCCAATGCAAGTACATTTTATGAATGATCAAATTAGAGTAATTAATGATCCCATGTCCTTATCATTACTTTGGGTTTGGATATTTGAGGTCTTCAATTGTTGTTATTCATAAAATATATAATAGTTTACTATGAAAAATAGTCCCTTCTACTCAAGTAGAATAGGTCTTCAGTTGTTGTTATTCATAAAATATATAATAGTTTACTATGAAAAATAGTCCCTTTTACTCAAGTAGAATACTTGAGTCTCTATTATATAGAATTGTACATTGGATACAACTACCCTTTGTTACCCAAGAACACTTTACTTCAATTACTGTGAGAGGCGCACCTACTTTCAAGTGAATCAGTGAGTGGCCTGGTGGGAGTTAAAACCTCAGTGATTCTTGTCCTCCGATCAGTCTCTGATTCTCATCTCTCCATGCCTGTCCTGAGTAATTGAGTCAACAATTTTATCTCCAGCACTGTGTTTTACACCCAAAATCTACTATACTCAAAGTTGTTATATCACTTCTTCATCTCCCTCTCTCTGTTTTGTGGAAATGTTTTGTAATGACTTTCACAATTTTATGTCAGGATTTACTTCTCGGGAAATCCAATTTAAAATCAATAGTAAAGAATGAGTAATTCTCTTCTGAATGTGAGCAAAGATTCTTCCAATCTTTGAAGCACAGGAAATCTTTATGACTTACTTGCTGTAATACAGTTTTAGTCCTCGTTCATTATGGAATAGTCAAAAGAAGGGAGAGTACACATGCATCGAGGAAGAGGACTTCAAGTTATCTTTGAATAAAGACCAAAGCAAAAATTACAATGAGTCCCACCTTCCCTCTTGCTTCCTTTCCTGCAGCTTCTGGCCCAACTGGATTAATTGATTGACAGAATGGCTCATAAAAATAGGCCTCATAAAAAGTTTTTTGATATTAATCAGAATTCTGAGCAAGGTCTATGAAAACAATTACAGTCCACCATCACATGTTTTGATTAATGTCAAATTAGCTTAAATCAAAACTTCTAGGGCAGGAGTCCAATCTTTCCTAACTTAGAAAATTATACCACTGCTTTGGTTGGAAATCACTTGGTTTCAGGTGTTTCTTTTTTAGTACAAGATGAATAAAACCTTTCCCTTCTATATGAGTTACATAGATTAATTTATTTTATCTTATTGTGCTTACAACACTGTAAAAGAAATATAGGGAAACCATTTTACTGATACTATAGCAGAGCCAGGGTACAAACCCACATTCTAGGTTTTTAACTCAGATAGTAAAATTATAATATTTGTGGACAGATAGGTGATTTTTATGTATTTTCCATAATTTTAAAGTTGAACAAACTTGGGGCACTGGTTAATATGTTTAAACAGTGGTCAAACTTAACTTTTGATGATTTCATCTCTTTTTATTCCATTTTAACAATAATAACTCTTGGTTCCAACTTCTAACAGCAGAATTCATACTAATCACATTTTTCTCACAGTTTCACTAACAAACATTAGTGTCCCACATTTTTAATCAACATAAAACACCCCAATGGCATCAACCTTGTGCCATTTCATAAATGGAACTAGTTCTTGGCTCAGTAGTGAAGAAAAAATGTTTACAGGAAGGAATCTTCTTTGTACATAGTTCCACTGATTTACTGTTGGAAGTAGACATCCATCCAAGTTCTATCTCAGAAGGAGTAGGAAAAAAGAATATAAATTCCAAAGAGTCAGCAAGAAGTGTATGAAAGTCCAGAAAATTGGCAAGAGAGGAGGGAGATGAGTTGGAGAATAAATTTTCACCAAGTGCAATTTTGAGTATCTCTGAGTCACTTTATTCTGCTTTCTCTAATTTTATTTCTAAAAAGAATAGGACTAGGTGGGAAGGAAAGCACTGACATTGACAGTAACTTGTAAGTCCCTCAGGGTACTATGGAAAATTTGATTTTGCAGTTAGAGTCAAGGTAAGAAGTAAACCAGGAAATGAATCATTTTATAAAATTGTATTTTATTCTGATGATTCTGCTTTCTGGCTTTCTTCTATATTAATGCTCATGTTGATATTTACATCACATTTCACTATAAAATGCTCTACAAAAAGCCAAGTGTTTCAAATAACACACCAATATCTTTAAAATACTTTTGATTTGTTAGGTTAATAAAACCTAATGAGATTAGGGCAGTTACATACCATCAAACTGACAATTTATATGAATGGTCTTTTGTAGTACAAAATAAAACTTTATTGGAAGAATTGTCTTAGCCTGACAATTGACATGGAAGTCTGATTCCTTCAATTCACTTGGTATTAACTTTTGGTCTTTAAAGTGACAATTAAATATTTTAAAATTTTGAAATGAAGACTTCAGGCTTATGTGTAGAACAATAAACAAGTCATTAAAGGTTCTTTGTTTTTAATATTGTAATACTATATATATTTCATATTCTACCCTCCATCTATTTACTATTAATATTATCTCATTGCATCTTTAAATTCTGTACAAGAATACCATTATATGCTAAATTAGAAAGTGTATATTGTTCCAGTATATTTAGTTGCATCCAGAAAAAGTGGTCACGGATACATAATTGGGAGAAAGAAAAGCCCTAGTTATACTACATATTTCTATATTACTATATATGATAAAAAACAACTTGTTTGTGGAAATATTTTGTCCAGAGAGGACACTAAAAAGTTTTTGAACATATTCTGGAGGACAAATTTTATTTTTATAAAGTATATTAACGTAAGTTCAGGAAATATTTAATTATGTTTGTGATTATATAATGTAAAATAAACTATCGTTGTGAATCTTATTGTTTCACATATACTTAATCACATAAATTTCCTTTGAAGTTATTCATTACATGCAGTCCTTTTCTACCTTCCCCCAAACCTGGCTTAAATTAAAAAAAAAAAAAATCTCGTAAAATCACATAAATCACAAACATCTCATGAAGCAAAGTCTATGGTGAATAAGATGTAGGCGTAAGTTTTAAAAGTGTCTCAATCTTAAAGTTATCTCAGTTGTTTTTAAAGGGCTCAGTTTTAAAGCTGGCCAATATAACAATAATAGGGTAGTTGAATAGTAAAGACAATAAAGAAGATGCAAACTATACACCGTAAAAAATAACACTATGAGGGCTGTGTACTAAGAACTTTATCAACTACATAGCAAATATCACTGCTTTAGAGGAGAAGCCCTAGAAATAAGTTGCAGAAATATTTATGACACAGAGTTGAAATCAATGTATCCCTATTATTAAGGAAAGTAAATTAGCAAGGACAAATTAGAACTATTGCTCGGACAAAAGAACAATGCTGATGGCATCAAGTGAAAACTGGAAATGCAGCTGTGGGTATATAATGGAGATTGGGTACCCGTAAATCAGTAGGGGTAAGAGTACTGGCACATGAGTATGAAATTCATGGTTGCTCAGCCTGAAACAATAGGGCACTGAGTTGCAAGCGAAAAGCTGGAGACCGCTGGCTTTCAGCGTGAGGAAAAGAAAATGGAAGAGATATCCTATTGAGTAAGTTGACAATGAAGTGGGAGCATTAGAAAGAAAGAACGCAAAGAAGGAGAGAGATTTTAAAATGAAAGCGGTAAAGGATCTAGGGCTAATGAAAGAGCAGTTGAAGGACTGACTGCCTGTCCTGTAGGATTGGAAGGTGGTAACAAAGCAACATGGAATAGGCTTTTATAAATCGTCAAAATAAAAGAACATGATGCTTCTGTAAAAATGCCTCTACATCATTTATGGAGAATTCCAAGTAAAATAATTTTTTAAATATTTATTCAAATAGTCACCTATAGTTGAGGAAAAGACAATTATTCTTTATGACTGCTTACTGAAACAGAATTTTATGGCAAATCTATTTTGGTTTTTATTGCTACCATTTTATCCATATAGTTGCAAATACAAAATTATTTGATTTTTCTCAACATCACTCACGCTTCTGGAACACTCACAGTTGTTCGTGTGGTAGAGGCACCAGCTCTTCACCTCTCTATGTTCATGAGCTTCACGAATTGGTATTTTCCTTTAAAAAGGATGAAGAAGCAACAGTGAACTGAGTGAAAATAATTTCCCATATCAAAAATCTGTCAATATTAGCCCATTTCTAAGTTAAACTTTTAGCATTTTTCCAGTTGTTTTAAAATTACAAGACACATTAACATAAAATTTGTAGGTTTGCAGTGATAATTTCAGTTCACATGCTTTGCAGAAAATGCACAGTACTGTGTAAAGACCTCTGTATTTTTTCCCTGAAAAAAGCATAGCAATGAATCAAGAAAAAGGGTAATTTCTCTTGCATTCTTCAATTTTGTGGAAAAAAAAAACATATCAAATCATGTACTAACTTCAATACATGTAATATTCCAGAACAAAACGCTAAATTGAAACTGAACATAACCTGACATTCTAGAGTGTACATCAAATATATTTTCTGCTTTCCATTGGTGCTATACCACAAGTTTAACTAAAAATAACTATAACAAACAATTTGACATATATATAGATACATAAAAGTTACTGAAATCTTTTTGTAATCACGGAGTAAACATTCAAACACCAAAAGCATTCACAAATAAAAGCACAGGAGCTGTTAAACAACAATAAGAATAATGAGTGAAATAACTGATAACATTATTGAAAACATGACAGATATTACACTGACAATTATTTTATGATAATGACATACAGAACATGTGTTCTTTTATGCCACCTGCTTAATCAGGAGTTTAGTTAGATCATTACACACAGGATGTATAAAAAAGTATTTAGTAAATAGTTGCTTATATATCCTGTTATACCTACTGTTAGATTTAAAAATAGATTTACAAGGAAATAATTCAAGATTAATAAAGTATTTCATTTTATGTAAAGCCAGATGTGAATTGTGAAATTTATAAATTAAACAGCTTGCATTTTTGATGAACTTTCTAATAAACTTTTCTTCATGAATTAAAAACCTAAAGCATCCAATCAGCAGGTTATCATTTTATAAATTATATCACAATTTTGCAATATCATGACGTAATTTTAGAAAATTGCTAATTTAAAATGTCATATGAGGATAAAGACCCATTCACTTTTCCTTATGTTAAATAAATACATTTTACCTAATGATCATCCAAAAGTTCTCAGATAGTAACATATGTTCAGATTTTTTAAAATAGTAAATCATTTCAGAACATTTTCTTCCATTTTATTTGTTTCTTGCACTTAATTTTATTTATTTATCATTTTCTTTTTGAAAAGGAGTTTTTTTTGTTGTTGTTGTTGTTGTTGTTTTTGGTTTTTCTCCGGTACCAGGAACCAAACTCACGACCTTGCGCTTGCCAGGCAGGCGCTTTTGCCGCTGAGCTAAATCCCCATCCCCAAAAAGGAGTTTTTGAGACATTAAATCTTGCTGTAGTTGTAGCTTTGTACCTTACTTGGCGATAACGTTTACACTGCTAGATAAAAAATGTCTGTTTTCAAACTTATTACCACTTGAACTTTAGCTAATTAACTGAAAACCTTGGCCTATCTTCTCAAATGAAGAAGCAATTCTTAACATAAACGTTAGAGTCCTTACTGGATAAAATGTTTAATAATCAACGTTCATACTTTATATCATTGTTTAAAACTAAGGGTGGTTAAGATAAGAGCCAGCTTGTGCAGTAGTTCCATATTAAGAAAATATAAAACAGAAATCACTGATTAACCATTTACATTGTGTCCCAAACTGGTTTTATAGGTGCAAAAGCTAATGCAAAATAAATATCTATGCCAATTGACTCACTGGGTATATTTCCTCTGGTGGGATAACTGTGTAAATTGAGGGAAAAGATGGTAACCACTGATCTTACACGAAGGAAAGACAGAAATAATGCATTCTATCATGCTGTTGCTTTCAGGTTTATCTATCCAAATTTTAACTGCTGGTTAATACTAAGGTTATAAGATTATGTTTTCTGTTTGCAAACAGTATTCTGGGAAGATTGCACTGGAGACTGAAATTAAGCATAAATTGGAGACTTAATGATAAACAAATATTCAGGACAAATAATGGAGCAAAATCCAGGCTTTGTGTCTTCTGTGTGCCTCAATTATGCCTCCATAAATTGGGGTGGTAAAAGTGAAAACTTTACACTTTCTCTGCAGCTTGTGTGAATTAATATATTTAATAAACTTGAAGTGTTTGTCATATACTGCAAAGTCACCACATTACCAAGTGAAGTAACATGTGAAGTTGTCCAATTCAAGTCTTTCTAGAATTTGTAAGGAAGGCTGAAAGCATTGCAGCTTCTGTAGTAACTCATAATATACACTGTGCTTCATTAGTAAATTAGAAGCATTGAAAATAGAATACAAGTATCTATCTAAACCTGCAAACGCAACCTTCATTCATGGAAAGAAATTTGTAACATTACATTGGTCTATTGAAAAATTAGACAAGTCCTCCTCCACATTTGATTATGTGTTTATACAGCTGTATTTGCAACACAAATAATTTACAATCATTTTCTTACTTTTTCAATTGTAAAATACTTAATTAAGGTTTCAATTCTCTAAAGTAGATACAGACAGTAACGCATAATTCCACACCATTATTACCAGTTACATTTGTGACCTGAATAGAAAAGAACAAACTGTAAAATAATACATGAACTAGTTCTGAAAAACTCAAATATATCAGATTTGAAAAGAAAGACAAATAGGAGACATGAATTGTAGGAGACTTTTTTCTTTAAATGCATCATCCTAATTTAAGCGATGTTCTGAGCATTCAATATCAGCTCTCCATCTTGGAATAAAACCAAGCATATTTTTAGATTTAAAAATTAGAATCTACCTTAAATCAAATAAGAATTATGAAAGATTTTTAGTTTTCTTTATTAAATCTCGAGTGAGTCAGCTTACTGCCCCAAGCATGAATTCCCTTCTCTAGAAAATGAACATTTTGCAGGACACTACAGCTTTCTAGCTTTAAAGTTCACTGATTTTAGATAAGAATAATTTAAACTATTTTAAGGAACCAATAGAGGTAATCAGAAATGGACATTCATCTCTACACTTTGTATTGGCACAGCTATTTCTCATTAATTGATTTAATATTATGGAGGAAAAAAAATTCCTTCAATTTGTAGACATAATTATTTTCACTTTTTCTCTTTACTTTCCATTTTGATGGAATTAGACATTTAATGATCTAGTTCATTTACAGGTAAATTTATCTGATAACTGTATTATAAACACATTCTCTATTTACTTATATTAAGGTAAGTATATTTTGGTGTTGAACTATTACATAACTCAGTAGGGGGAGACGATAGAGTTAATATGCCTACACTTTGTAATATGAGTGATAAATGCTTGAAGATTGACTCGGGAATTTTCTAAATGTCATTTTGTGTATGTACTTCTTAACTGAGAGTATAGTTTTTCTCAAGGCTGAACACAGAAATAATAACTATTCACTGCTTGGGAATTAAATGTGATAATTTATTTAGGTCTGCTTCAGGGTAGTTCTTCAAAGTATATTGACCTGATTCTACATTGAATAACTATATAATACAATATTTTTTTAATTTTAAGGTAATAAAAACAATAAAAATGATACAGAATTTCAAAACAAGATGATAGGAAACTAACAGTGGTTATTATATTGCATATTGTTATCTTCAAAGCAGTTGCTCAGATAACCCAGTACAGGCATGCAAAATTAATCAAAAATATAAGCACTAACTGTTCCTTTCACTGAACTAATAGAAGTTAGTAGTACATTTCTCTTAGCTGTCTTGTATATATGTATGTATATATACATATATATATTTACAATAATATTTTTATTTATTGGCTTTCATTTATGATGTGGCAATCTCAGAAAGTCATTTTTCCAACAAAATAATAAATACAATTTATCAGTTATAAGACTGTACTGCAATTAAGAATATTAATTAAAAAACAATACCCGATAGACAAAGATCTGCCTGATGGGACTCATTGCCCTTTTCCTGGGAAAAGGCCTTATTTTAGTCATTTCTTTACCTTTACATAACTGGACAAAATTATGGCCATTGAAGTCAAGGAATTCATTGGTATCATATTCATGTATCATATTGGTACCATAATCATGTATCAAAATGTACCTGATTCTATAATGAACTCTCATTGAAATAAATGGGGAACCAATAAATAGCACAATAGATATTTATTCAGAGAAAAGAAGCTTCCTTTTCACTAGGCTGCTACCTGCACCATCGTGAAGATGTTCGCTTTAAATTGAGCGACAAGTGAGCCTATTCCTAGGCCTCAAGAACAGAACATTATTAAATATCAGACTGAGAAATCATTGCTTTCAGGGAGAGAATTTACTTTGCCATCTATTTGACTCCATATTTTTAGGCTAGTCTGTTTTCTTTGTTTAAAAGAATCAAGATATCCTTTTACCTCCACCTTTATTGTATATCATTTAACATATCTGGCTGCAAATCATAACTACCAAAATGTTAGTTACAAATGAAGCCTAAATCTGTGAGTTTATTTTCCTATTTACTGTTCATAAATATAGGAGACAAGAACATGTGAAAATACATGCAATCAATGGATGAGTGAGAAAACAAAGATAAATATGTGTTCAGGCAGTCAAATCTCATAGTGTATGTGGAAATAGTGACATAAGTCTAGAAGTACAAATTATATATCAAGAAGAACTCACTTATTTATGCCAACAAGCCAGCTGTGTGAAAAGTTGAAAAACAAGTCAGTAGGAGAAGAACCTTTGTACCTGTGGAAGGAAAGCCACCTTGGAAACCGAATAGCAGTGAAAGTGAAAGAGACAGGGTATGAAGACCTGGAGTGAAAAGTTGTGATGGATGAGAATGCGATCACATTACTCTCATTCAATATGTCCCCAGCACTACTGATGTAGATTACATACTGCCTTAAAGTCAGGCATTTACATGTCCTTTTCTGCCCAGAAAAACTCTGCCTTATAGGTATTTTCTTTAACATGGCACACATTCTCAAATCTTTCCCACTTTGCTTCAAGAAGTCATTCTCAAGCAATTTTGGCAAAAACATGAAAAAGCATAATTCTTTATAATACTTTGATAATCAAAGAGCATGTCTAACCTTTTAAAATATCATGGTTATTACTAAGTAACTGTATTTTTTATGCATGATGGGAGTTTTATTTTTTGTCATCTATGGAGATAGAGATATATTAAGACTTGGAAAGACAGTAAAATTTTACCTACAACATATATCTGCTTCAAATTTACTGCTAATATATAATGTCTTCTGTTATTTGTACACGCATATTGATTTAATAGAGAATATCCAACTATGGCCATTTCTTCTTCTATTGGACATATTTCTCCTGTATATTATTCTTTAATATTCATATTCTTAAATTTACATTCTTAGTGGTACACATAAACCTTGGTTTGCAAGAATAATTGTTTCTGGAAACAGGCTTATAATCCAAAGGACTTGTATAGCTAAGTGAATTTTCCTGTAAGAAATAATGGAAACTCACATGATTTGTTCCTCAACCCAAAAATATTCAGATAAAATGATTACAATACTGTGATATAATACAAAATAATGAAGAAAATACAAATATAAAGAACAGTGAACAAAAGAACTTACATTTACCTTCTAAAACCTTCGTGGCTGGTGTGAGGGAGAAAAGAGAGGAGAGATATCATGCAGGGCGATTTTCATTATCACTAACAGAATCATTGCTGTTTATTGGCTCAATGGAATCTTTTTATTTTCTTGTAGCTTTAACAGGGAACCTAGCCAATGATACCTGCTCTGCCTCCTTTAGGGGATTTTGAAGAAATGCGGCATCACATTGTTGTTAAGCAGATTCATCGCTTACACCCCCACTGGCTTATTTGCTTGGTGTTTTCTACAAAGTTTTGTACTGCTTCCCACATTTTACACATCTCTCTAATCTCATTAGAAAAAAGTATTCTTCTGCTTTTTCCTCCATAGCCTCTTATTTTTGGGAGACAGAGAGAGAGAGAGAGAGAGAGAGAGAGAGAGAGAGAGAGAGAGAGAGAGGGAGAGAAGAGAGACACAGAGACACAGAGAGAGACAGATACAGAAAGACAGAGAAACACAGCAGCAGAAATAGAGAGAGACACAGGCAGAGACACACAGACACATAGACAAGAACCATTGGATAACCATTGGCTCAGGAGTGATCATATATCATTTGGTGTCAGGTACTACTCTACTGAAAGACATCAAGATTTTATCAAGCTAAAATTTATTAGAAATGTTTGATCATCTTGTGGAACACTCATAGAACAAGTTACTCACAATCCATGATATGTGGAGATATAGATATAGATAAAATATCTGTATGTAAATATAGATATAAGTATTTTTAAGACATATTTCAATAGTACTGATTGAAACTGAGGAGTCATGAGCTGCAGCTGCAACTAGTTTTCACTTACTTGTTTGCCAATTTGTTTAATTATTTACTTGTTTACTGACAGTGTCTTGCTTTCTTGCCAGGCTTTCTTTCCAAGTGCAGCCTTCTTGCCTCAGTCTACCAAGAACCTGGGATTACAGGTGTGTATCAACATACCCAGCTTGAGTATCAGAACATTTTTCACTTAAGAACTTAGCCCACATTTGACAGTCTCTGTGGAAGGTTTTGCTGTAATTATCTCATAGATATTTGAATTTAACATGCTCAAATAAAATTATATGCAATATACCATATGAGTTTTACCTATTGTATTCAGAAACAATGTAAATATTTGCTCTAGTTAGTTGAGGGGGCAACCCTAAACACACTTTCACAAATAAAATCTCAAGAAGCAGAGGAAGTCATAAAACTACAAGTAAGTGAAAAACATTGGACATGTTTTCAAAAACATCAGTGGGTGACATGACAGTACAGACACTGTACAGTGAGGGCCAGCAGATAGAGCTGACCTAAGCAGAGCAGGGAAGAATATGAGCTGTAAAATCAAGAAAAGCAGATTTTTTAAAAATTCAGAAATGAAGGGAGTATAGGTGAAATACTGAAATCTGTAAGATTTTTAAAAACTTGAAAGAATCAAAAGTTAAAAGCATGTATCACATCACAAAAATTTAACAAGGAATAGACACTGAAATTATTTGCAAAGTGATCAGACATAACAGATAAAGACAAATCTGTACAACTGGACGGTATAATTATATCCTCTTATATAGAACAATGGTAGAATCTCCTTTGCATATTGTACAACAGTGAATATGCATGCATTCCCTTAATTAGATAAACATTTATTACTTTCAAATTAATTACAATATGAGAAAGTATAAATATATCATTTGGTGTATAATTTAATGAGTCTCTTTCAGGTCATGATTGATTGAATGAAACAAAAATTAATAGGAATGTGTAAGACCTGAGACCATAATTCTTTAGACTGATCTAACTAATGAATTGTGAAAAGATCTGCTGCTTTATGGTTTATAAACAGATATTCCCAAAGAACCTCCCCTGCTCAGAGACAGAGCCTTTGGAAGGTGACTGGATTTTGGGGACATGCTCACTGCTTGCTGTTGGCAAGAAGTAGAGCCTGGTTGGAAAGGCTGGTCAGTGTGGCTGTGACTCCATCCCCAGATCCTGCCTGGATGCTGTCTTTGACCATGTATGATGTAAGCAGGTTTCCTGCTATTCCCCTTGCCTTGGTCTCCTTCTTGGAATAAGTCAATCACGGAATATAAACATGAGCCAAAGCAAACTCCTCCCCCTTTACTTTGCAGGCATCAGTTATTGTGTCTCATGATGAAGAAGGTCACAAGGACAGATTTTGGTATTAGAGAATTTGGGTCCTTCCTGACAGTATAACTGGCTGTATGCTTTTGTAGCCTTTGAAATTGATTAGCAGGGGGAGTTTTGAAATGTTCAGAGATGCTGGCTGGAGAAGAAGCCTTAGAATTCTTTAAACAGAATGGGACATTCTTGGTAGAACTCAGAAAGCAAGAATACTGACAGAAATGTAGCCAATAAAAGCCAGGCTCAGGAGATTTCTACTGGGAATAAGGATTCTATTAGCAGTTGTTGAATATGAGACCCTGTGTTGTGTGTTGTGGCAGAAAATTTGTTTACATTTTGCTCATATCCTGCAATTGCAAGAAACAGAGATTAAAGGCAGTGAACTATTTAATCTGGGAGAGGTAATTTCAAGACAGCCCAACCTTTGAGCTATAGCATGGGTACTGGTGAGTGTTTCTGACCAGATCTACACTGAGAATCAAGAAAAACTTGCACAGCTGAGTGATTTTAAAGTTTTTAAGTTTCTCCAGAAATAAAGCTCCTATTAACTGAGGTCCTTTAAAGGTGTGGCTAAGGAGAGCTTGTTTGCTGAAAGATTAGCTTTGAAAAGAAGTCAGCTACTTTACATTTGAAAAGTAGAAATAAGGTTTTGAAATCATCTCAAGAAGAAGCAAAGCTCCATCCTTTGTAGGCTCAAGGGTGCAAAAGTGAAATCTTTTGCTAGACGAGAACTCCAGGGAACCTTGATCCAGAAAGACAGCCTAGGAAATTGGTTTCCTGCGATTTGATCTATGACGTTCAGCCATTCAGCCACTCAGAGACATCTCCAGCCATGACGCAAAAGGGTGTGGCTGTTACTGAAACTAGCAGCAGGCCTTAGTCTCACCCTTACAGGCATGAAGAATGCAAGAGTTGTGAAAGGTTCCACCCAGATTTCAGAAGATCACCCAGTTGTGAAAGGTTCCACCCAGATTTCAGAAGATCACCTGGGAGACCAGGCAGTACGCCCCTGACAGGGCGGAGCACGAAGCTGTGAGGGTGAAGCTGAAAGTGCAGTGGAGACTCCAGGAAGTTGGATAAATTAGTGATGTGGAACATCTGAGGAATGCTGCAAAGATGGAGCAAAGCCACCACCAGAGAGAAAGGAAAAGGACTGCAAACATTGGTGAGGAGAAATTACTGTGCCTACCCAAGCCAGTTGGAGTTCATAACTCATCACCACATCCTGCCGTGGGTGCTGCATGTGGAACTTTGCGATTTAATGTTTGCCCTGCCAAGTTTCAGTCTTTGTCTTGTTCCATTGCTTTCTATCCCTACATAGATTTTGGAATAAGAATTTTGATCCCATGCCATTGTAGGTCAGGAGTGTTGAATTCTCTTCTTGATTTTTACAGAGGCCCATAGCTAAGAGTTTGCCTGAGTCTCAGAAGAGATTTGGAGCTTGACATTTTCAGCAATGCTGAAACTTTTTATTGGGACTTTGCCAACCCTTAGAAATGGGCTAAATGATTTTGCATAAAGGGATGTGTATAAGTCTTTGGGACTTCAGGGTAGAATGCTATGTTTTATAGGTAGATATCCTCTCAGAGCCTCAGGCAGTCAGAAGCATGGCCTTTGGAAGATGGTTGGATCATTGGAAACTCTAGCCAACTTGCCCTTAGGAGGTAGGGGCTGATTGGAGGAGCCAGTGCACTGAGGCCTTCCTTCTACCTTGGTGCTCTTTGTTTCCCAAAAGCCATGACATGAGCAGTTTCTTCCCTGCTATGCCCCTTTTACATGCTGCCTCACCTTGGAGCCTGCCAAATAAAGATCATGGACATGAGCCACAGGAAACCTCTTCTCCTTTACGTTGTGCTTGTTGGGTATTATATCTCACTGATGACCCTGCAAACACAGACTACATCTTTTTAATATTCAGTTAATATTCACAAAAATCAGTGCCCTATATTAAGGATCAAATAAAAAGTTAATATATGAATAGATAAGATTAATGCATGCAAATCATTTATTAGTATAATTCAATAAAACTAAATATTAGTAATGGAACATTGCTAAAAATGTAGGTCTAAATGATTGCACAGGAGAGCACTACCAAAATCTTAAAATGAAATTATTGCTATGGTTTCCAAGAGATGTTACAAAAAAGATTTCCCCAGAAGGAGTCTATTCTAGGATCTAATTCAACCAAAATCTGTCACAAAGTCTAAATAGAGAAAGTAAGTAAAATGAAACAAAGTCTCTACAGATAAGAATCCAAAAATATAAAATAAACATGATTAAACATCATTTAATACCATAATGAATACAACAGATAAGTCATTCTGGGAATATTTACAGAAATGCCATTTGGTTCAACGTAATCTTTTCATATGCATAATTGTTATTTTTCTATATCAGAAGTAAATATTCATGCAACAAAAGAAACTTATAATCATTTTCAGTAATTACTGGATCCTTGATTAAATGTAGTTAATAGCAAATTACAATATTTGATTGAAATTACAATATATTACAATATATATTACAATATATTCTTAATAAATTAGCAATAATTGATTATATCCCTAGCTATTTAAATGTACCTATCATAAACCTCAGTATTTTTCCCAGGGAAATGTTATATACTAGTCTTCATCCAACAGAGTAAATTCCACTTTTTAAAGAATTTTTAAACTATTTAAAAACTCAAACCACAAGTCAATATTTGCACTGATATTGGGCAGTTACTGAGATGCAACACTGAGTAGAGACACACAAAGTGCAAGTTATATACTCTTTCCAGACATAGACTTTATTTTATTTTATTTTTTGTGTTTTTGAGACAAGGTCTCACTATGCAGTCCAGGCTGGCCTTGAGCTCACTTTGCAGCCCAGGCTGGTCTTGAACTCGCCAGGATCCTCCTGCCTCAGCCTCCTGAGTGCTGCGATTACAGGCATGCACCACCACGCCCGGTCAGACATAGATTTTAAAAAGCACCCGGTAAGTGGACACAACAACTGCATTGATAACAGCACATTTAAGTATATGGGACATTTGTGAGCATATTCAAAATATCTCAGCATTGGCAGTTGCTGGAGAACAGGTTTAGTTTGGGGCACGAAAGAGCTGCTTTTCTTACACATCTTTTCTTTTACTGTGACAGTCTACTGTGAGCACATGCTACTTTATTTTTCAGTGTTGTTTGTAATGTATGTTCTCTAATATGCATTAGGTAAACAAGTGGAAGGCAATCATCAAATGTAAAGTGTTACAAGCACATACTTAATTTTCACAACACGTAAACATGCATACAGTATGCACCAAATGGTTGCTTCTAATACCCAAATGTTTGTTTCCAATGTATACTAAATGATTTCTTCAAAAGCCACCTAACTGAAACAGGTGATCAATAAAGAAATATGCAGAAAATAGTACACACATGAACATCTCCTTCTTTCTCTTAACCAGTTTACTTGTGTGCATTGTCCTGCAATAAATGTAAAATTCTCCTGAACATTCATATTTCCTTCGTGAAAACTAATTTAAAAGGCCCTCATAGTGTCAGTGTTTTGACAATAAAAACCCAAGTATGGGGAAAATCCAAGAAGAATTAAGTGGAATAACAAAGTTTGAAGTGACAGTGCTTTGTTTTTCTTTTATAATAAAGTAGGAGATATAATATCAGAATGGCAGGAAAACATACCGGAGGAAATTCACTTTGAACACTATCAGATAGAAATAGGGGAAATTAAAATTTAATGAGTCACGGGGCTGGGGATTCAGCTCAGTGGCACAGCGCCTGCCTGGCAAGTGTTAGGTCACGAGTTCAATTCTCGCTACCAGAAAAAAAACAAAAAAAAAAATAATGTGTCACTAGTAATATATTGATAGTAGGTAGAAAAGTACTTTCAAAGAACTGACAATAAAGATTAAAATATTGGGAGCAGCACCTTATAATACCAAGACTCCTTTAGTCTTATATATAGGTTCATTCATAAGGAAAAAATACCAGGATAGAAAAGTTAATGCCTTAGTGAGCCATTGTTTCAATTTTTTTTTAAAAAAAAACTAATGAAATGACTAACTATAGGTAAAAACACTGGGTTCAATCCCCAGGATAACCAAAAATAAAATAAAATACGTAAAATGGAAGACTGGCAGAGTAGCAGAACAAGAGAGCAGTGATTCTATTTCAAACCACTGAAAAAGAAAGAAGGGAAAAGAGATTTCCCAAATATTTGTGTCCGCTTACATAACATTTGCCTAAAGAATTATGATTTCTGTTTATAATTTCCTTCTTATGCTTTAAAAACTTCAACTATATGATTGCACTCATTTCTACAATCAAAACTTTGCAAGCAAAGTGGCATATTTAGGAAGTGTTCCTCATATAAATTACACTATTCTTAAAAGTAAATTTAAAAGTAAACAGCCTTGTCATTTTCTCCTGGTGCACTTTCCCTTTTCCTGTCTTTCCTCCTTCCTTAAAAATCTGACTAAAAATCATTGTCTGCTTACAACCTACCTTTATTGGTTTATGAAAATCAAAAGAGCCAGGATATTTATATATAAAGTTGAAGAATTATCATAGGAAAGCTAATTGTATGCTCATTTCTTTTAAAAAAGTAAATATATGCAGATATTTTATCCTCATCTATTAGTAAAAGTATATATTGATTATCTTAATTCCTACACAAAACATTTTCATTCCTTTCTACAGCATACAGGAGATCATATACCTTCACTCCACAGGTGTTTCTTAGGTGATTTTGTTGTTTTTTCTTCTGCCTCTAACAGAAGTCTGATGAGTTATTTCAAACACATCATGCTGTTTAATGATGTCCCTTTTCCTGGAACCTGCTACTGGAATGCTTTCTATCTGACTAAGGAGTGTTTATACCAAAAACAACCTATTTAAAACATCATTCCATGCATTTCTGGCAATAAATCAAACCAAAACAAAACAAAATAACAACAGCAGCAAACTAAACCTAACCAAAACAAGAAAAATAACTATACACTGTTTCAAAGCATAAGTACATACCCGCCTCCTTAAGGCTATGCAATTTGCATATACTTATGCTGAAGTATATTTAAAAGTGAATTAATTTCTTAGATAGATTGCTTCCCTTACTGGAATGAGATTTGATGTTATATCTAAAAACATAAGTGCTTGGGGTTAATCCAGACATATTCTAATTATAAATTTCTTAGAGAAATTATACAATATTTTGGAGTTCTTTCTGTATCTATAAAGTGATTATATAAGACCAATCATAAGGTTAATGTAAATAAAAGCCAAATATGTAAATTACACAGGTAAGCATGAGTCATTAATGTCAGTTTGAGACTGATTCCACTTTCAAAAATAATAAACATGATTCATTAATTGTTATCTCTTTAGCAGGGTCCTTGGCTCATTTCAAATACAAAGTAAATGTTGAACGAAAAATGATATGAATTAATCTATCTCAACCTGCTTAAATTACTAGTTTCTGGGGATCCCAGACACTTGGATATTTCCTAGCTGAACTCCTTTAACCCCTTTAATTTAATGTTGTGCTGAGTTGAGTTTCATGACATCTCACACTGTGAACGAGGCATGGTGTATGCCAAGGTATACAATATCAAAACGCTGTTGCCCTTTTCAATTCCAATATTACACTAGCTTTCCTGAATTGAATTATGACAACCTTCAGAAAAAAAATTCTAAAGAGCCCAGATACTCTTAATCCTCTGCAAGTAGTGCTTGTATTTTTCAATAGCTGGGTTGAAACAAGGTGCAAATCTTCTAGAAAATGTATGTACTTTTGCAACAGCCTAGGGTCATGCCCACATTCATAGATTTTGAAAGTGAATGCATAGACTAGTCATTCCATTTCACCAGTATGTGACTCCTTGGAGACAGATGGCACCATTAGGGTTTGCAAATTCAAATGCTGTATAAGAAATCAGTACAAATGGTTTAATTAACCAATGAGTTGCTACCTGGACACTGAAGTATATCAACAGTTCACTCCGCTATGGTCTTTATGAACAGCCCCTTCCTACTGGGAAATCTTAGTATTTGATATTTGTGTTCCTTTACTTTCTTCTGAGTAGAATTGCACTGCATTAGGAAATTGCCTTGAATTTACGAATTTTTAGTTAAAGGCAATGTTGAAAGAGAAAAATCATTTTACTGGTGATTGATTAATATTTAAAATTCTGAGATACCCTTCACTCAGTTAACATGTTTTCATTCTCTTATCTTTAAAATTAAAAAAAAATAGGGTCTGGGGATTTAGGTCAGCATCACAGCGCCTGCCTGGCAAGCTCAAGGTTATGAGTTCAATTTCCGGTACCAGAAAAAAACAAAAAGCATTGAAATAAATAAATTAAATTAAATTAAATTTAAAAAATTAAAAAACTAAATTCTGAGATATGCTATCTGTGTGATCACTCATATGCATATTTATGTAAGATATATATATATACCTGCAAATATCATCTGTGCATTCATGTTGTGATAGATAGATATAGACAGATAGATAGTAATAATATAGTGCCTTGATTTGACAAGTTTAACTGCTAAGATTCTTGTATACATTACATCTTATGCTTTGGTATATGTGAATATTATTGTTTTGAAGTAGAAATGTGTCAGAGAAATACTAGTGTATGATTCTATACTTTGCAAATCTCTAATCAAAGTCCATCTGTTGCTGATATGTTAAAATAATCATCTAACCTAAAGCAATTCAAATATATTGAAATATCTACTGTGCTCTTTATGGAAAATTTTGAACCTCATATCATCCTAATCATTATTCATTGAAGCACCATATAGGAAATAAGACAGACAATGGCTTATTCTTGTTTGTCTTTTCAAAAAATGCTTATTTTTATCTTTTACCAAATTTACCAGTGAATATGGTACATTTTTCTTCTTACCAACTCCTGTATTTGTTACTGAAGATCTTTAAAATGAAAAAGAAAGAAAAAGTAAACCCCAAATAATACGGAACTGAAAACTCAGAATCTTGCTTGCATTTATTCAGTTTTCTTCTCATCTTCTCTTCCTTTTCCTCTGTCCTTTCATTCCTCCTCCTTTGCCTCCTACTTCTCTTCTGATTCTTTTCTCTCTGTTTCTTCTTGAATCTCCAGCTCTCCCTCCATATTTGTGGGAAAATATAACATAGTCATTAATTGCTTTTAGAGTTGTCTTGCTATGTTTGAATCTTCTAATAGTTTCTCTTCTATGTTTTTTCTCAATATCATCATTTTTCTTAACGTACAAATCAGGATATTAATAGTATATGCCTCATAAGGACCTAAAATTATGTGTTTACTGAGCTTAGAAGAGACCTCTACAGCACACATCAATTTTTATTAAGGAAAACATCATTAGCTTGATTTTGACGTATTATAACCTGTTTTTTGTCTCTTATTTCTGAAAGATTTAGGACTAATTACTTTGTGATTGTGTATAAGATAAACCTACATAAGAATATTTGGATCAAAATATCTTTTAACACAAAATGATATAAAATTTTAAATTTTGTAAACAAAATATTATTTGAGCATTCAATATATAATGTTAGGACCATTGCTTAACAAAATTGGGGTGGAGGAATAAATGTGTGAAGAAAATTCTGTTGAAATTTAAATATCAAAATGGAAACATAAAACAACTAGAATCAAGTGATAAATATAATTTAGTGAAATATTTTCAAAATATACACGAAAAGTTCAAAACCTACAAACTTGATATTAAATATAAATTATCTGATGATAAAATTAATTACAATGATAAAAATGAAAAAGAAACTTGAGAAAAGGTAAAGATATAGCGTGATCCTACACTTAGCATGGGAGTTTTATTCCATAGACCCACAAGATATGTGAGAATTTGCAAAGTAGAGGTGTTATATTTATTTTAGTGTTTATATATATTTTAAGGCTTTATGAACACTTCCCACACTCCTATAATCCTTTCCCACTCTCTTATTAGCCTTTCTCACACTCTTATAAACCCTTCATATGCTCTTAAACACTTTCTACACTCTTCAACGTACATAATTTTAACAACATGCAGAATTCTACACAGGTACTCACTGGTGAAGTACACTACAACGTGAATGAGGAAGACCACCAATTATGTAGCTGTGCAGTATTGATGGCAATGTGAAGTGGACAGGGAGAGATGCTGAATACATGGGTACATTGCAGGTGAGCAAGCAGACGCAGTCACTGAGCCAATCAGCGCCTAGAATATAGAACACAGTGCTGTCATTTGTCACCTTCCATCCCATCAGTCAATCGTCTGCTGTGTACAATTTCACATTGGCAAATTTGTGCAAGCAGCAGTGGCGTAATACATTTCCATTGTATTATTAGGTGAATACAGTATGGTATTCTGTATTCACTGTATTAGGTGAATACAGTATGGTATTCACCTGCTGATGAAATACATACTGTATTTTATTTCAATTTAATATTCTTTTAATATTTTTGAGTTAATATTTTTATACTTTATATTGTTTTCTTAGGCAAAATAATTAAAATCATAAATATTATTAAATACCTATATACTATAATATACTACGATATAGCAAAATCTCTGTGATACAGAATCAGGTATATTTTTTTGAAAGCACCCATGATTCAGTGAAACCACAATACGTGAGCCATAATATAGTGAGGCATGCCTGTAACTCAAAGGCTCTACGTGTATTAAAACTGCTTTGGAGGGGCTGGGGATTTAGCTCAGCAGCAAAGTGTCTGCCTGGCAAGCACAAGGTCATGAGTTCGGTTCCTGGTACTGGAGAAAAACAAACAAACAAAAAAAAAAAATTAAAAAAAGCTGCTTTGGAAAAGAGTTGAAAATCAAATAAACAGGCAGATATAGTGAATTATAAATGAAGTTATAAAAATAAAATAATAGCATTCTCATTAGAACCACAATCAAATACTAATCAAATACTAATTCATATCTCTTTTGAAATATTTTATACGATTAACAAAGATTTATTTTTTGAAAAGAGTGCTTGTCCACTATTACACAAGCCATATTCTCTGAAAGTCAAAAAAAGTAAAAATTTTCGGAGAGAAGTTTAGCAACCAGTTAATTGAAGGTTTGTATATCCTTTACCTAAGAAATCTATTACTATGGTTATAGTACAAGAACAAAGGAAATGAAAAGCACAAATTTGATTGAAAACATGTTCTTCACAGCTTATTGGAAATTAAAAATATTCAGTACTATATCAGTACAAGAGTAAGTATGTCATTTCTTGAGTCCATGAAAACAATGGTGTGAGAAAATATTACTCACATGGGAAAATGTAAACGGAAGGAAGGATGAAGGCTATGAAATCTTTTGTATAGGAAAATTTGGAACTAATAAAATGAAATAAAGATATGCAAGGAAATATCATATTGGAAAATTCACATAACAAGTAGTAGACTATTAATTACATATTAATGCATTATAAAAGCACTAAATTTTTAATTGAAATGATTTGACTTCCTATATCTCCTCAAAATGAATATTTCATCATTTTGAAATTTAAAGCCTTTCTTATTAGTTCTAAATCTGGGAGAATATTTGACAAATAGCAAAATAAACATAGATATTCATGGCAGACAGACTTGCATATTAACAATACTGCTGTGACTTATTAGCAGAGATAATATTTGAATCCTGAATTCTTCAACTCTAAAATGGACCTAAAACTTAAAGTATCTTGTTTAAAATGTGTCTATTCATTCAATTCCTTCCATCTTTTATTTATATGACAAAGCAAATACCTTTATAATAGTCACTCACAGACAGCTAATCTTTAAAAATACTGCTAGATAAAAAATAATCACAATGATCACAATATACAGTTTTTTGTACAGGTGTTTTAAGGCTACATATCGCTAGCTTTCATAAATATCCTTTAAAATGGTTTGTCAGGTTTTTAGCTCTTCACTTCCTTTTCTCAGGATCGTTTTTTTTTTTTTAATTAATCTTGCATGAAACAACATGATACTTACCGATGAACTCTCACTTTTAATTTAGCCTATTTCTAAAATTATATATGTATAGACACAAGGATATGTGTGTTTACTACTTGCATATATGTGCATTTGTATTTATTTGAGATTTAATAGATTTAGTTGGCCCATGCCTTCTGTATTTCTGAATACTTCAGAGTTTTCCTATCAAAAAGGAGAAATATATTTAAGTGAATGTATTCAGGTTTAAGAAACTATAACCAATCACAAACTGTAAATCCACTACAGAAGAAAACTTACTACAAAAGTATGTAAACTTGGTTTTCCATCATGGTAGGGCAGAGGCAATAGAAACCATGAGTTGCTTGGAATACATTCACCAAGATCTACATGGACTGGGAAACAGCAAACAAAAACCCCAAATATGGAAGGAAACTTGCAGGAGAAGCCTGCTGTTGATTTCCAGTATCCACAATATTTAAAGAAAGAAGTAGGGTCATGACTTGATCTTTGTACCACTTGCAGTCCAAGTGTGGGAACCACCACCCCACAGAAAAGATCTAACTGGCTGAGGGAAGGAGCTACCTAGGCAGTAGTTACCAGGCTGCAGCTTTCAGCATCCAACTTAGTACTCGTCACAGAGTACTCACTAAGGAGATATTAGCAGGTGAATATCTCTGCAGATTATGGCACTAAGGAAAGATCAGGCCAGGGACTCACTCAGAGGAAGCTGACTGCATTAGGACCAACAACCCCTAAGGATAGAGAGAAACAGGGCAGGCCCTGAATGAGGCATTGAGTAATCCAGTAAATCACAGGGGTATGCAGAAGCTGTGAGCTGTGTGCTCAGGAGGTGTCCAAAACAAAATGGACCAACGCCTTCTCAAATACTTCCAACCTCTGCGCCTGTACAGTACCCTGCCTGCAGTCAGTCCTCCAAATACCATAGAGAGAGGAGCCCATGGAAGATCTATCCCACTGCCCACCCTAGTGGCTGTGTTTGATATCCATATGAGCTCTCTCCCTGGGACCAAGAGCTACTGCTTCCCAAACAGAAGGGCCCTCCTCCCTCAAGCGCTAATCACCACTGATACATGGGCTGCATATCAACTATTTGAGATAAAGAGCTTGGCGTTTGTGGCAAGCTGGACAGGGTTAGAAGGTATTGCCTGTTGGCTCACCAGGAGAAGTGTAGCAAGAGTAGGCATAAGCAGTTGCAGACATGAGGAAGGAGGGAAGGACATGGAAATCCAAAAAACAAAATAAAAGATAGATCATACTAAACAAGGAGATAAACTGTGTGCAAGTTGGAAGGGGACCAAAAGTTCTAAGGAGAAGGAACAAGGAAAGCAACTTAAAAAGAATTAAAACATGTCATGTGTATGTACCAACTACTCACACTGAATTGTTTGTTATGTAGCACAAGCATGTTCTAATAAAATTTCAAAACATAAAAATGAAATCTCATTAGAGATCATCAGAAGATGATGCTCAATAAATCCTTGCCTGATTATAACACAGAGACAAACACTTCTGACTAATCATGTCCACAGGAGCATGGGGGACAGCTGCAAGAGCTCTGCCTGCACAAGAAAGGACAGGCAGACTTGGTGGCTTGGACAGGTCCACAGGCCCATTCTCTGGCTCATAGACAATGGCTCTGCCATGTTCTCACATTTTGTATAAGTGTATGGATATTTTCTGCATGCAGTCTAGGTTTTCAATGGTAGGAAACTCATTATCATTTACTTTTCACAGCAGAATTTTGCCAATTCTTACATAAACCTATGTATAAGTATTTATACCACACATATGTCTGTAATGGCTCATGGTTACTCCTGCTATTCACAGGTCTTGGTGATAAAAAAGTAATGGTGATAAAAAAGACAAAAGTTACTAATTCTAAAGCATAGTCAGTGAGCAAGATTTGGAGTACAACAGAATAAGTTTTCAATGCTTTGACATTTGTAAGTTTGGTAATTTGGTGCAAGACCTTTATATTATTTAAAACATCATTATTGAAATAACTAATAAGGAGAGAAGTCTCTCGAAAGGAGCTCTTAAGATTAAATATCTGTGTTAAAACAAATTAGAAATTCTGTTAAAGCAAACCTTGATTCTTTACTGAAATCCTCTGCTTTCTAATGTATAAAAAAGGTATAATAGGTACCACATAGATATACCACAAGAGAAAATAAACATATACAATGCCCTTGGAAGAGGGTCTGTAAAATCATAAGGGCTTAATAAAAAGGAAGCTCACTTTTCCCTTATATCATTATTGTAAAACATTTTCTATCCAATGACAGGTGGAAATTAAAACAAAGTGTGACATATTGTTTATGTCACCATCAAATATCACCATATATCTTTCAAAGGTCTAAATGGAGTTATTAGTTTGAACTGCCTCATAAATATATTACTTTATAGTTTGGTAAAGTAGAAACTTACTAAAATAAAATAAAGCCTGGTTTGTCATACATATAGAATATTGTACACATAAGTCTCTCCAAATGTTTTGCACAGTATCTGCAAAATATTTCCCAGGTGTGTATGTTAACTGTAGAAAGACCAACAATTATAGAATGTCAATTCTGTGTTGTCAAATTATTCCATAATAAATTTTATGCCACTGGTTTTGTGACATCATTTCAACTGGTGTGCTACTCTTAAATCTCAGAAATGGAACATTGCCCTCCCAAATACTGCAAAGCTCTGTGCCTGTGCAGTATCCTGCCTTCAACCAGTCTTTGGAGAAACGTTAATGTTAGAAATATTTATTTCAATGACCTCTAGACTGAAAAGAGCTCAATCTGTAATCACAGAACCATAATGTTAATGTTGGAAGAAATGTTTGACTTCCTTTCATTTAATCCCATCATCCTTCAGTTGACAAAACTGAAATTCAGACAGATTTAGTGTTATACAGAAGGTGATGCAGGCAGGAGATTTTGTGCTACTCTTTTCATTGTATGTTAATGCTGCTAATACTATTTAAAATTTTAAAAAGTAATAAAAATAAGAAAATATAAAATCAGAACCATGTTTGCATTTATTATAAAATAAATAGGCATTTTTATAAGAATCATCTAATGCATTACAGAACTCACATGGACCCATTATTTTACAGAAACTTACAGCTGCTTCTGTAAAAATCAACCTAGTTGCACATGCTGGTATGCACGTGCAGTCTCAGGTATTCTGGTGGCTGTGGTTGCCAGATTACTTGAGTCAAGGCTTTGAAGACAAGCCTCAGTAACAAACTCTGTCTCAGTCAATCAGTCAGTCAATGAATCAATCAAAAGTTAAAGTACAGCCCAGGAGTAACTGACTAAATAGTGATGATCACCTCACTGAAAGAAAACTGAGAAAACAATCACACACGTGCACTCACACACATACAAACATCAGCTCACTGAACTTTGGAATACTCTTAAGCTCTTATAGAAAATAATAACGGTAGGTAGCAATATCTGGGAGAAACTTCTACATAAGTCAAGTAGTCTTTATGGTGTTCATAAGTAAGAGCTACTCTTCTCATAGTTATTTCTTCTCCATAGGAATAAAAGTGTGTGTCTCTCCTCTCCCTTAGAAAAGGTTGAAGTTTTGTTGTCAAAACTTATGCTGCTCTAAATTATATAGCACTACAACTGGGGTTTGTATGTTTAATGCGTTCCTGATGCCCTTGACTTACAGGGTTGGTTCCCAGAGTTGCAGTTTTGGGAGACGGTGGAGACATTGTAAGGCATAGTCTCGTGAGAAGTATTCACGCCTTTCTGGAAAGGCACTCAGAGGCGATCGTGCAGCCCCATCTCTTTCCTCGTTGTCTTGGCTTTCTGGCCCATGATTTTGCTCTGCTGATCACTCCACCATGATGTGGGATATCACTTTCTGTCCACAGAGGAAGCTTCTTGTGCATTGGGGCAATGAAAACCGTGAGCTAAAATAAAATTTCCTCTTCATAAGGTGATTATCACAGGGATTTTATTATAGCAATGGGCAGCTGGCTATTGAAAAATAGTCAGTAGTCAAAAGTCACTATTGAAAAGTACAATTAGCTTAAAACAGTCCTCTTTTGCTATCTTTTATTGTATTTTTTGCTGGTTTCTTTTCCTATGTGTCTGGTTGGTTAATGTTTTACATACTTTTTGCATTTCACAGATTACTTGGATGTAGTTGGAAATTTATTTTGGTAATAATGATATTTCCAATGTATATCTTCCTCATCAAAGTGGACTCTGGTTTTTCAGGCACACAAAGATTAAATGGGTAGATTGTTTTAGAAATGCTTAAGAGGGCTTAAGGATCAGGCTGAAGGTGAAGCTTCCAGCTGAGATTCTTCAGAAAGAGTTTGAAAAGGAAATAATTTCAATAGTAGCTTGTTGTCACCGTTGTACATTATTCTGTCTCCATTTCTGCCTTGGGGATGGATTTTGTAGGGTTAGTTGGTATTCTCCTTTCCTGTCTGTCAGAGATTCATGTTATTTTGTCTCACTAAAGAGACTGCAAAGGAAACAGTAGAAAGCTTCAAGACTCACAGAAAAAGGATTTTCCTGGACACAGATTGCTGCTTAGGTGTGAAAAGAACTGAATGAAAGTGTTCATTATTACTTTCAACTACTACTGAACAGAAATGTATTCATCGTAACTGTTTAATATAGAGATAATATAATAACACACTACCTACTATGAACCTACCACTCTGCCACTATTTTCAAATTTGTCAAAATTTTATAAAAGTGCATGAAACATTAAAGACATTATTACATTTTTTCCTGAATATTCATTGTCTCACTCTTTTGCTCTTTTATTAATGTTGAAAGTTTTATTAATTTCCAGACATTTCTAATGTTAGTGTGTGTATATATATATATGTATATATATATATACACACACATATATATATATGTGTGTATATATATACACATACACACACACATATATATATATATACACACACACACACACATATATATGCCAGGAACAATATGATGTTTACCATGTGTATAAATGAGAAAAAGAATAGTAACAAACTAAAAATATTATTCTGCACATTATTTTATGTTAACATTTCCTTGGGATATAGTTGCTCTGTTTCACTCATTTTAACTGACTGTACAACAAAAATGTATGCATTTCATTGATTAGTTTCAATTTATTTGCTGTTGTAAACTACATGATGTGTAGATTCCCTTGTCTCACAAACTGTGGAAGTTTTTCCATGGTTCTATATATATGAGTGAAAATGTAGATGCATAGACCATACACATATTAACTTCCTAATTAAAAATTACCTTCCTACTTTTTGTGCAACAACATCTTGGTTTTTAATTTGTGCCAATTGCCCATTGGCCAATTTATTTTTTCAGACTGTAAAGAAACAGTTAAGAATGGCCAGAGCAATGTGAATACAGCTTTTTGGATGGAACTTTTGGAGAAAAAACAGGAAAGCACAGCAGTGAAGAGTATGGGTGTAGGAGTCAGACCGTCTGGATCTGAGTTTGGCTTATGACATCTATGCAGCTCTGGGATTTGAGAAGTCACTTAGTTACTTTGTACTTCACTTTATCTTATTTCTACAGTGTGTACAAAAACAGTACAAGATTGCAGTTTTGAAAATTTTAAATGTAGTTGCATATATGGAAAATTTACATGGTGTATAGCAAGCACATCTAAAGATACATAGACAGATGCAAAGATGCATTATTAGTATTAATAGTTTGCCTTTCTTTTTCCTATTTTCTTCATGATGGACATGAATATTAATATATTTTATTAATTTTTCGTGGTTGAATTGGTTGTTAAACCATGCTATTGTGTCAGTTGGTCAAACATTATTTTTTAGATATTGAGAATAGATGTCTGTCATATGCAATCTCATTTAAATCAGTAGACTTTGAGGAATGTTGATTACACCTTCCTTAACATGGGAGAACTTTGCCCAACTGTTGTCGGTTTACCAGAGAAAGTAGGAGTCTACCCAAAGAAGACATTTTGTCTTTGAATTTGACTGGAAACTCTTTGCTTATCTCCTGCCTACTGGCTTATTCTGCAGATTTTGGACTTGCCACAGACCAACATTAAGTGAACCAATTCCTTAAAGTAAATGTACTTGTATGTCTATTTATCTATTATCTTCCTATGATTTTACCTACAAGCATGATTTTTGTTTCTGATTCCCTGGGAATATGTGACTCGTATATGTATCAATATATTGACTTCCAACTTTGGATAATAGGATTCACTCTAGATTTCTTACTACTTCTGTATTTTATTTCTCCCATCTAATATAGTTACACCACAGTTTTAATTTAAATCAATATTTTTGTGAGTGCATTTTTAAGACTAGATTGCTATTGTTCACACTTGTACCACATAATGAGCAACAAATATGTTTTTATTCTCATACAATATTTTGATTGTCCTAGTGGTAATTAGTGTTTCAGTTTTTTAATTTGTTTTTGCACTTTGGGAGTAACTATTTATAGGTTTCTTTGTTTTGCTTTTCTAAATTTTCCATCAATATTTGAGACATTTCTCAATATGGGCCTGTATCATTGCTTCTGAAAATTGGATGTTTTTGCTACAGATTCTCTTATGATTGTCTGAATGATATTAACATTTTTTTTCTTCTTTGTCTGAATCCTTGGTTTTGTATTCCAGGTATGGGGTGGATATATCTGATAGGTTGAGTTCAACTTGTATTTGTTTTTTAGGTAGAAGGAGAGCTTGTAAAACCAATGCTTAAGTCTCTAGCGTTATTTATTAAATAAGACAGATTCAATTTCATTTGGATAAATATTTTCCTAATAAAGGAAATGTCCTCAATTTCTAAGTAGTTTAAACATATTGTCACTGGACATTTCATACTGAATCTGCTTCATATTAGGAAACTACTTGGTCTTGAAAATAAATTGTATTAATTCACAAAAAATATATTTAACAGCATCATGACAAATGGAAATCATTTGAGATATTTTATTCTATTCAAACTTTGATATTTTTATATTAGTGATTGCTACAGACAATTGTACATAATGAAAAATTGTTACTTTTGCCTGCTTTTAATTTTTACATATTAATTCTTTCCAAGCCTCTTAAAAATATACCTCAAGAAAGTAGACCAAAATGCACCTAAGAATACTTTTCAGTAAAGGATAGTCAATGTTTTAGCTTCAGTGTGGGACAGACATATGGGCAAAAACAAGGTAAGATTGAGAAGTTAGGAACTGAAAGATTTTTAAGCATCTAAAATTGCCTACATGTGAAGGTTTTGAATAAAGTTATATTAGAACCCGAAATGTGGACTAATCCATAAGTTACCTATAAGATATCTGTCAAGCTTCAATTAATCATAGATTTCTCAGACTCCCCTATAAAAATGAATAATTCAAATAGTTAAAAGGTAGGAATGAAGACTCAAGAAACAGAAAATATTTTGTTCTCCGAGAAACTAAGCATTCATTTTTTAATGTACATTTCACAAGTATCAGTTGTCTCAAATTTACTCAGTTTTGTAGGTTCACAGATTCCATTTCCCCACTATGTAGATCAAACATTGCCTAAAAATCAAAAGAGAATTCTGGAGCCATGTTTGTGACTTCTTTAATTATTAAAAATATATACATTTTAAGAATTTGAGCTATTAAAAAGTAACACATAATTTAGAGACCTGTTGTTTTAGTTCTTTATTTATTAGGTTTTAAAAGATGGGTATTCAGTTAGAATTTTTCATTTACATTTTGAATATAGGATTGAAATAGTGCAATACTACATGCAATCATATTAAAATAATTAGCAAGTGGCAATTACGCACATATGATTTTTTCTTTGAAAAATATTAAAGCTTTTAAAAATAAGACATGTTCCTCTTATTATACTTCAAATGTATTGCTCTTAGAAAGCATAGTTTCCTAGTCACTAACAAAAATTGCTAAATTAGATTCTTGATGTATAGAGTACATTCACTCATTCATCTAACAAGGATTTTGAATATCCATTATATGCTGTGCTGAATGCATGCATTGTACTTTGGTTAATCTGCTGTAGTCTAATATTATATACAAAAATTACAGAAATTTGACTAACTTAGGAGATAGTCAAAAAGACTGCTGTTTTTTTAAAAAGGAAAAATCTTTATGTTTGTACAAAGTGAAATAGTGAAGTGAATAATAGTTCATCAGAGATTTGGTGTGCATTTGCGTTATATTTCAGAAGAATCTCATACTCAGGGGATATTTCACATACTTGGGATAAAAGTTCAGTAAAAAACTTATGTTATGTGCCACTATGTTAAGTTCAAGGGTGCAGAGGCCCATGTATTATACATGAAGGGCAAATGCTTATACGCAATGGCATTATAAAGGAAGCGTCTTTGAGAAATAGACACTGCATTATATCACAGCATTGCATAAGTGATTCGGTTTGTCCTGACAGCATCTGTTCCTTGTCCTGGTGTCAATTCAGATATACATTCATAAATGCAAGTTTTATTGCTTCCTCTCAAAGCCAGATTTTTCCCATTATGCATCAACTTGTGATTCAGTCCTACAGGTTTACGGCTTCTTCCTCTTCATCTGATCATTAATCCTCTTTATTTGTGAAAAATATACTTGACTATATATGTGTGTACACTTTCAATATCCATTCAGCTAACGTAAGCAACAGAGGGATATTTATAATCCTGACACCAATGATGATGATGATGATGATGACAGCAATGATCGAGACAAGGATTGAAAATCTTTTTGATTATAATTATTTTTTGGAAGCAGTTCTAAATTGTTACTCGTGTCTCTGTTGTTCATTGGAGGGCAGCTGAAGTCATCCATTAAAATTATGAGACAGTTACAGAGAATTATTATAACAGAAAATGACTATTTATTTACTTATTTATTTATTTACTTATTTATTTACTTTTTTGTCTTTTTGTGACAGGGTCTCGCTATGCAGTTCAGGCTGGCCGTGAGCTCATTTTGTAGCCCAGGCTGATCTCCAACTTGCAATGATCCTCTTGCCTCAGCCTTCCAAGTGCTGAGATTACGGGTGTGCGTCACCACGCCCAGCGAGATACTTTAAAAACACGTATTATAGTCATTCTTTTCTTTCTCCTTGTCATCACTGTCATTCTTTTAATTCGTCATTTGTTCCTTCATTGAATGCATACTTACCGGGCACAATTAAGGTGCTAGAGTACCATAGATAACAAAGACAGGCATAACAGTCCACTTTACTTACCCTCAATTTAATGGAACACATAGATCTTAATTGTATAAAGCTAACTGGGAAATTTCAACTGTTATAGTTACTATTTATAAAAGTTATGTGATGCTACAAAGCTTATAAAAGTAAATTTTGATATGATTAAGAAGCATAGGAATAACGTAAGAGTGAAAATGGATACAATATTTCAGGTACAGTTGATTAGAGTGAACTCAATGCAAATGTGAAGGGCTGAAATGCATTTCATCTGAACTAGAGAAAATTGGGGAGAATGGGTCCAGATAAAGCTTTTAACATGTATAGGGTCATACAGGACAGAGTCATGTTAGGTGAAAGAAGAAGTCAAAATATTTTAAGTTAGAAAATGCCCTGATAACATCTGCATTTGAAAAGATTACTACTTCAATGTGTTTGCTGTCTGAAGAACTGGTTTAGAAAGGGGTGTACTTCCTCTATGAGAAGTTATAAAATGTAATACAAATCTATAAACCTGGGCATTTTTTAACCAACTATGTTGTTTAATACAAAACAAAATTCAAGTCAGAATCATAAAGTGACATTTATAATAAGTGAGAGACGTGACTAAAAATAAACAAAGTTGAGATTGTTATTTCACAATATGTCATTTTCATAGTATGCTGCCATATACCCATTAGGTATTTCCCTAAATTATATAATCTGGGCTTTTGGAACATCTGTGTCACATTTTATTTTTGATGATTCCCCTACCATATGTCTGCCAGTTACTGTCTTGCTTCTCCAATATCAAACAAAAGAAGCATCTTGCTATTCTGAACATCAAAATTTATATAGCCCTAAAGTTCTGACATATTGTTATGATGTAATGGCTTGTTCATAAAGAGCTTATTTTGTCTAATAAGGCAGAGGTTTTCTGAATGTTATGGTAATGATTTATTTACTGTGGCTGATTCTGATTGTACGTCCTATATTTAACAAGTGGTTAAACAGTGACAAAATTTGGAAAAGAATAAAAATTCTCTTTAAATATAATGTATTATATTGCCACATATTTCTTTCTAAACAAAATATTTTGTCATCAAGTACAAGAAAGAAGTCACCAATTTCACCTAGCACTAAGCGTTACATTCCCAAATATGTAATCATACAGAAGAGGGAGAAAGTAGATTAAGGAAAGATCCTTCTCCTATGTAGAAGTTATAAAATTTTCAGATCAAATAAAATTCTTTATGGTCATATATATTTTGACCATATTATACCTGGAGACTTTTAATACAGCTACAAAATTCAATCATCCTAAAAACAAAAGTAATGCTTCCAAAACAGTGATTAAAATAATATCATGCTCCTCTGCAAGCTCAATTAATTTGCATGCTACTTAGAATAAAGTACAAATTTTTTCTGAGTGTGACACTGTCTGAGGAAGCCATGCTTGATTTCCCATTCCATTCCCTATAAATATCCCTTAAATCACGGTGTCTGGGCTACCTAAACTTTCTCAGTGTTTCACATACTACAAAGTCAGCTCTTTCCTGCGGACCTTGGAACTGACTCTTTTCACCTCTAAAGCTCAATTCCTACAAAGTGTCACTGGTCTGACTTACTATTTACGCTGAAATATCAGATGTTTCATGAAGCCTTGCTGACCGAGTCCTTATTTCCGGTCACCCTCTATCACATTACACAGTTACATGTTCTTCCTAGAATTCTCATTATTTCAAAAGATTGTATTTTTGTATGCTCTTGTCATCTGTCTTCTATGACTTTCAAGAAAACAGAAAATATGCGTCCAGTTTCCTATTTTACTTCCAAAATCCAGACTATCAACTTTCACCCAACAAGTACTCAATAAATACTTGTTAGATAAGGAAATGATTGAATGAGTAGCTAAATAAATCACGGCATCCTAAAGCTTTCTCTGTATAACATTAAAGCAGCTTCAGGCACTGAGGATTACAGGTCTTTCTTTTATTGATGAAATTCATAATGCCTGTATTACTTTTCAATTTTTCATTAGCTGTGTTCAGTGAGAGATATACAGAATTTTATGGCATGGCCTGATAAAGAAAAACTTAAATAGCTTGGAATAATAACCATTTTTCTGTGATGGAAGTTTAATTTCCATCAAAATACGTACCTCAGATAAATCTAGCTATTTTTCAAGACATGCCTTTATATAAATACAAAGGGTAGCCTTTTAGAAAATGAGTCTTAGTTTGGATATTAGTAAGTTTGAAGGGAGGAAGATAGAATGAAACTTTGAGAGAATCCTTTAAACACGAGGCTTAATGAATTAACTGAACATACCAGCTGTATTGGTATAAGAGTTTGAAATAAAATAGTAAGATGAAATTCTCTCAGGTATCAATTTAATTATGGTGAACTAATAGTTCTATCTAGAACTCTCGAACTTCAAGTGGCTCACGATAGGACACACAAGCAATACCGAACAAATAATCAGTCTGTATTTTCCTTAGTTATCATTCATTAAGAGGGCAAATGGTTATATATGTCCAGTTACAATTTAAAGCACTTCACATATAGAAATGAATTCAATTTTCATGGTAAACTTTCATTATGACTTCCTTTTTCCTGATAACAAATGAAACTACTGGATACTATTTTCTTCTTTTTACTGTGAAGTATAGTAAATGTCTGTTTTTCCAGCTGACTGGTATTACCCTTACTGAGGAATTTTCCAAACTCCACCTGTTTTCATTCTGATGCTTCTTGTACACGTAAGATCTTCCCATTTTCCTCCTCTTTTTCATCTTTATGGGATAATTTTGGGCACAAAGATAGATGGAGCAGAGTGTTTTGTAGAAATGCAGAATTAGGTAAGCCATGTCTGCAGCAAGGATTCCTGAAGCTCCCCATCTCCTCTCGAATCCGTGGGTGGGGTGATTCCTCCAATACTACAATGTACAGTGTCACCTTTCAAAAGTCATTGTATTTATACCTGGGTAACCAGGGATCATTTCTGCTACTTACTACCAAGGAATCTTAATGACATTTGGGAAATAATTCCTATCCTGTTGACCTTCAGAATTGATGGCTTATTCTTATGAGTTAATAGTTTTAATAGCATTAAGTAGAAAATGATACACACAATCTTTAGCATATCAGACCGACAATTGGTGGAACCCACTGTAATAAACATGTGGAACTCCACGTTCAAAATCAGTAATAATTTCATATTTTGAGAAAAGTGCTAATCAACAGTAGGCCCTGTTATGCACAGGAATACACTATAATAAATTAGAGGAACATACAAGATATTTTAAATTACTGCTCCAGTCTGATCAATTAATAGATAGAAGGTGATGTAAAACCATCATGAACACAGGAGCAACATTATTGATAATGACATTTGTCAAAAATTTTATCACTTTTTCATGTTTTCAGTGAATTACCCTTTTATTCTTATCACTGGCAATGAGGTAAAAGAAGAAAAAGTTGAATATTTTGATATCTGGGAAAGGAGATAGACACAAATTTAATTTATCATAATTATATATATACTTTAATATATTTATATACTTTAATTTATTATAATCATATGTAATTAGAATTATATATTACTATGTATAACTACATGTATATATAAATTCATACTTATATTATATATCAGTAATAATTTCATAGTTTCACAAAAGTGCTAATAAACAGTAGGCCCCTTTATGCACAGGAATACAGTATAATAAATTAAATTTGTGTCTATCTCCTTTCTCAAATATCAAGCATTTAACTTTTTCTCCTTTTATCTCATTGCTAGTGATGAGAATAAAAGAGAAATTCACCAAAAATATGAAAAAATGATAAAACACTGGACAAATAAGGTATAATCAACAGTGCTACTCCTGTGTTCATGATGGTTTTAAATCATCCTCTATCTATTAAATGATCAGGGCGGAAGCAGTAAGTTAAAGTGCAGTCTTTACCGTTTTTGCAAGATATTTTTAATTAATTGAAGAGTCAAGGTGAACACTTTTTGAAAGATGTACAAAAAGTGAGAAGACATACCTTTCTCAAAAAAGATCGCATTTGGACTGTGTCATTATCAACAGTAGTGCAGTCCCATTAGGAACATTTTACTTATGGTGCTTCTGTAATTTAAGACTTTATTTTTTCTTCTTTTGAGGCTGTCTCACTACATAGTTTGGACTGGCCTTTAACTAACTGTGTGACCCAAGCTCAGCTCAACCTCACAATGATCCTCCTGCTTCAGCCTCCCCACTGCTGGGATTATAGGCTCGTGCCACCATGCTTAGCATCTGAAATATTTTAATCATCAGTGTACTTAAATAGGCTCTTTGAATTCCATGCACATGGAACATTTTCTATTGCTACAGCTTGAGTCCAAATTCCTTGGTCATTTTTTCTTATTATTAAAATGCAATTTTAAGTGTCTCAATTTTTTCAAGTATGGGTCCTAAGAGAAGTATTATGGCTTTTGATGTTTCAAATGCTGCATTAACACTGTTAGATACTGCCATGAGAGAGAGTGAGCCAGCATTAATCACAGTATCATACTGCTGGAAGGAAACTCCAAAGGTCACATAGTTAATTCTCTGGACTCCAAGTAGACTTCCTTGAAATTAACCTAGACAAATAGGCATCTGTCTGAGGTCTTAAAGGTCAAATGGCACCAAGAAAGAATGAACACCTATAACTAAGTGAAGTGTAAGGGGATCATTTAGATAATTCAAATACAATGTCTTCACATTTGTTCCATCACCTGAATATGTGAGTATGTCCACTTTGACTGAACAGTACTTTAGTAGAGGCAAGTTACCTAAAGTCAAGAAGAAGTTTGTATTAGAAGATACTTTTTTCACAATGGTGATTTTTTTTTCAAATAAAATGCCTTGTAGCAATTATTTACCGCTGCGTAACAAATCACCACAAAGCTTAAAGCAACAATTTAATTTAAAAGAACTTGTCATTTAAACCGATAATAATTCATGGGTTCATTTGATTATGTAAGTAAGGCAGGGCTCAGTGGGAACTGACCATCTTTCTTTCAGCAGTGCTGGCAAAGGCGTGTGGATTTAGATGGGAGGATAGAAGAGAGCGTTGTTCACAAGTCTCATCCAGAAGATGGAATTCACGGGGGCGCTGTGAGCTTCTGTAGTTTTGAGGCCTCAGTAGAAGCAGAGCCTTAATGATTTTGTACAGAAGCTCACTGGCAAAGGACCAGAATGGAAATGGGGAAGGGAAGGAACTAGAAATGAGGAAAAGCAGGTGACCTGGAGTGTTTTTCATTAAGTTGAGGACTAAGGAAGAGTGAGATATTGCACATCCTCTGATGAGGAACTTACATAATCCTTAATGCTTATAATATTAAATGCTGTGGGGAGATGCATTGTTAAAAGGGAGGTCTCTTTCCCACTGCCTTAGATTCATCTACATATGCATAAGACATTTAAATTTAACATTTGAAACCTTCTGTGTACTTCCCACTGTCTTTGTTGGAGCCTTAGTACATATCACTTGTTCCAGCCAATAATGATACACACTGTGTAGGTGAGAGGGAATCAGCTGATTAGGGATGCAGGTGAGATGAAGCCACCATCTATACTTTGTGTAGATGTAGGTCGCACATGTATATCGGATGGAATTTTGTACCAGTACCACATGGAGTCACTGTTATTTATTTATTTATTTTTTTAATAGCAGGGCATGTTTTATATATTTTTCTAACAGATACTATAGAGTCTAGGCCAAACCATTTCTGGATGAACACATTCAGGAATATTGACATCTTGTTCTTTGGCTGTCAAAACTCAGGGAATGAGTTTCAAAAGCCTTGAAAGCACCAGTGTTGAGGAACCTGGTCCTGACACATTGACTGTGACAAAAGACCCTGAATCCACTGTGTCAGTAGTCAAGGCAGTAACAGGTTCTAACAGGGTGATCTTTACCAGAAAAGAACTGGATGTTGAGAGGAGTCGCTTTTATCTTTATGAGATTTAGAGGCATTTTAGAAAGTGTTTTCAAAGCTCTTTGCATTGACGATACTGAGAAAGAGCGCGTGAAAATGTATTTTCTAGAATGACAGCAGAGATCACCTCTGCTCACCAAAGCCTCACAGGGAACAGTGAAGGGAGACTTATGCTTTAGTCCTCTGCTTCCCACAGGTCGCATGGGGGTGCTCAGGTTGGGAAGAGGAAAGAGACGGGAACAAAAGTGTTAGGGAAGTGACAAGGGTAGTGATAGGTGCCAAGTCCAGTCTTCGGAGTGTCCAATTCATGCACATAGATCAGAAGAGGCTTAGGCAGTGAATTTTAGGCAAATACACAGCAAACCTCAAAGAATGTTCCTGTAGAGTAGTGATGAGCCAAAGAAGGAGGCTTTCATTATAAAATCCAAGGAAAGAAGATCATTGCAAAGATGACCTTGAAGTTTACATAAGCAATAGTTAAATCTCATAGTGGACAGTCAATATAGGGATGTGAAGCAGTGGTGAACAGATCCTTTCAAACAGCTACATAGTAAATATACAACATGTATGCAAAGAGGAAGAGAAATTTGTGACTGATTTAAACTAGCATCATGTGTGGTCTCTTCCATTTTGTTCAGGCACAACATTAAAGTTGCAATAAGCACAAACTGAGAAGCCTTTAAATTTGAGGTAATCATTATTATTTTTTGCATTTTTAATAGGTATCCAAAGAAATTATTGTGATTCCATGTCAAGAATAATAAAGCATGCAAAGTTATGAATTATCGTATTTTTCAGTTCAAACAGATACCTGTGTGTACAGTTGAACCTTGGTTCACCAAAGCAGCCATTCGCAAACAATTTGATTCTCAAACAGAAGGATGTAGCAAAAGTTTGTTTCCTTTCCTGAATTCAGCATGAGGTGAAGAACAAGAATGCAGACATCTTCCCTAGAATTGTAGAATGAATTAAGTTAATGAACTGAGCTACCTTTGAATTTAAAATTTTAAATATAAAATATATGTGTTATTGGGATAGGCTCTATTTCAAATATGAACATGTCAATACAACAAATAAATTCATTCAGTAATTTTGACTTTTTATAGTATTATATAAGTAGCAATTTATGCTTTCTTTCCTCTTTTTGTCTTCGGAAGTTGTTGATAATCTATTACATCCATGGACTGTTTTTCTCTGAGTAAGATTTGCCCTGAAATTTTCCTGTTCGTCTTGTAAGTTTCTACCTTAACAAGTAACTTGCCTGTACAAGGCCAATGCTCTTTAAATTATTGCACATACATTTTAGTCTGCTGTCTTTATTATAAATATAAGCTTTACTAAAACCCTCTACACCTGTTGCATCTGGGGTTCTGCAAGGGGAACAATACAATACAGGGCACATATTTATAAGATTATTTTAATAATCACCCAAAGAATCATATACAAGAGAGTGCAGGAAATCTATCCATACACTCAAGACCAAAGAATTCAGCTGAGGGCCTGGATCCCACCGTAATGTCTGTATGACTCCAGTTGAAGACCTAGAGCCCAAAACATGGCCTCCTGTGAGTCCATGTGGAGGCCTAGAGCCCAAGACAGTGGTTCATGTAGGCCTGTTTCATGAAGCTGCTTTGGGAAGGCCCAAAGTTCAGTGGTGGAAGCTGGGAAGTCTGTGCCAGTGGGTCTATGCTAGCAGGCTGAAGGATATGAATGGGAGCCAGAAAGCAATGCTCAAAGTAAGAATCAGAGTACAAGTTCCCTCAAAAAATACCACAGCCATCCTCAGCAACAGTGAGGTCCTGAGCTCCTCCAGTCATGAGGAATGCTGAGTTTCCATCAGGAAAGTCAATGTGACAAGATCCTCTAGGAGACTGAGCGGTGCACCATCTAACCCTCTGAGAAAGGAAGCGATACTCAAAGTGAACACCAGAGCTCTGCCAAAGTGAGCCATAGCCATTCTCAGGGACAACAAAGTCTCAAGCTCATTGGACAATGAGAACAGCCGAGTTCATGAGGAAAGCCAGCGTGACAAGCTCCTCCAAGAGAACCAGCATCCGCTTATAACTTCTACCAGCACCCAACAGCTTCTACCAGTTGCCAACATCCTTGCTCCAGCTTCTAACAGCCTCCCAACAGTCTCTCTTTTTCATCTCCAGTTCTGCCTTTTATGATGCCAGCAACAGTCCCCAGGCTGGCCTCCCAGACCCACCACCACACTGGTTCAGTTCTGTGGGGTGTTGCAAGTTGACAACCAGTTGTCAATCCACCATGACACCCCATTGGAGTTTCCAATTTAGAAAGAAAAATTTAAAGTGCAAAGGAAAGGACAAAGTTATATAATGATAACAATATTGCCATGTATGCTGATGGAGCGCCATTTTATTTGATATTGTCAACATTTGTTACTTTTTTCATTTTTATGCACAAAGATATAGAATCTTGGTGATATAAGGCAACTGGGCCAATATATTCAAGGTTTGGTAAATAGATTATTAGATTTGAAAACTTATGTAGTATGTCATGAAAGGTTAAGCATTTTGTCAACCGTATTTTTTCATAGAAATTCAAGAATACAAGGACAGATACACATTACAGAGTAATATTTGACATTCATGAAAAAATGAATTGTGGGAAATTTGAATCTCCAGCAGTAGCAACAAAACTTAGGTCAATGAAAAGAAATAGTTTGTCCTTTAAAACCATAATACTCAGCTGAAAGTAATATGCATTATCTCCATAAAAATGAAATCAGATCTCTTCTCCCAGAAACATTAAGTAGGCGTCCTTTCTCCAAGTTCTCCTCTTACATAGTACATAGTTCTGGCTTAACCAAAACCATTTGACATTATATTTAATGAAGGGGAAAAAAAGGAGGAAGAGAAACAATCTAAAAGTTGGAAAGAAAGACCAGGTTGGAGTCTCAGGCCCTAATGAGAGTGGTGATGGTCCCTGTCAGCCCTCTTGCCTATGGCAAACTTAGAAGTTAGTAAGATGGCAATTGTACAAATATGAATAGAAAAACAAAGTGAGGTACCACTAAAACATTGTTCTCTCCATCAAAATGAAAGGAAAAGTGCTCTCCAGTGCCAAAATCTTCTAAATCATATGTGCCCCACTCCTGCCATAGACAGCTGAAGAATATTTGATCTCCCTTCACCAGGCAGAGAGGTTGTACACCTTGGACACGTAACCTTGACTCATCGGAGAAGAGAGAAGGAAGAATATAGTTTTAATTAATATAGATCATACAAATAGTGGGTTTTGATATTGTGTTATTACAGGTGCTTTTCTGTTAATAATAGTTGTAATAAAGTTAATAGCACCCAGAATGGGTGATTCTATGCACGATGTAGTGAAAGAATTGTTAGGTCTATGGAGGCTCTGGCATGTACTAAGTTTGCTGCCAGTGGGTAATATACGGCTCATCCTGTGCTGGCCCTAGCCTCAAATAGAGGATGTGGGGAGGAGAAAGAAGAAGACAATAACCAACAGCCTGAATCTCCCACCCAGGCTGGAATCTGGGGAGGCCAAAGAGTCATTAATCTCATGTTTCCCCCCTCACAAAAGAACTAGCTGTAAAATAATCAGCCTTGAAAACTAGAGATCAAAACTGCCAGCCCAGATCAGCCTATCCTTGCCTTACCCACCGTCACTGTTCTCTTGCTCCGTGGCCACTCTGTGAGGCAGGGAAGGCAAGGACAGGCTGATTGGGGCTGGAATTTTTGATCTCTAATTTTTAAGGCTGATTATTTTAAGCTCGGCCTTATTTTGGGGGAAAGACGGTCCCTCCTAAATAGTAACTGATTTGGGGTTCTAATTTTTGTGTATCAATTAATGTTAGCTCTTCTAACAATTTATTTTCATAACTTATGTACACACCTGAGGAAATAGGAGATGTGGTTTATCACGTTTTGCAGATTATTATACATAAAATTTTAAAATTTCCCAACATATTCTCTGAGCCAGCCATCCTATTTTTAAGACAATGCCGCCATAGGTTAAGAAATACTTCTTTGCCATGGGGATTCTACTCCAGGCAATAAGGTTCGTTGCCTCTCACACTGAAAAAGTACCTGTGGGAAACTTCATTTCCTCTAGTAAAAACATGCCACTCTGGTTAGTAATTCCTGAATTAAGATTAGAAAAGACATCAGAGAAATAAGGTCGTTCGTAATTGCCTTAAAGAACACCTCAGGTGAATTTATTTTGTTGATTCTTATAATGTAGATAATTTAGTAAAAAGCCTGGCTGGGAAACAATTGAAGGGGTTCTTATGTTCTTTCTTCTGCTCAGTCATCCATTTATAAAATTTGTAATTCAGAAAAATAAATGAAAATGCTATTACCACAGAATCTTAAATAAATCTAAAATGTTTCATTTAATCAAATGACTCAAGTAAAGCACCAATATTGACAAAGTTGGTCTAGGTACGTTAGGAATGAAAACAAAAGAACATATTTGCATAAGCTTTGCAGTAGAATTGATTTCAATGTTATATCTTCTCAAAGGGCAACATCATAAATAGCCAAGAGAAGAGAATCAAACTGGAGGAGATTTATAATTCAAACAAGGAGACATGAAATTAATCAAAAGAAATCAAAGAGATTGCATTTCTTTTAACAGATGAGCATATTTTGACAGAACTTAATGGACATGATGGGAACTACTAAACAAAAATTTTCAGTTGTCAGTAACTGTCCTAACTCTTCTAATGCAAAAATTAAAATCCTGTATGCTTGACAGGTTCTGTTAAGATACTTGAGTCTTACATTTGTCCTATAAATTGTGAAATGTTATGGAAAATTATATTTGGAATGGGCTGAATTTTATCATTGCAAATCTTATCTTTAGAACTAGGCTTTCCTCCCTTTTTCAGAAATACATAAATATAAAAACTATATAATATATATAATGTAATTTTTCATTAAAATATATTTTGATGTATTGTATTACAAATAAATAAACTCTGTAATAATGTTAGAAGAAGGACACAAAGGAGTAAGTTAAGTTAGTTTAATTACTAGATTTCAATATCTGGTGTAAAATTTTCCTAAATTTTAAATCTTTCTTCCACTGAACATGGCCAGGATGCAAGTTTTATTACCAAGTTCTGAATATATAAGTACTGGTCAGCATTTCACTAGATGTTTCTGAATGAGTTTTGGGAATCCTTCGACATGACTGTCTTTTGGGGGTGTGACAAAACAGAAAATGGTGAACACCACTGTTCAGTGCCATCCCAATGAAAAGCAGGCTTACAAAAACGGTGACTGTGTGCCCACATCCATCTTGTTCATTGGCTCTGGTATTGAGTGACTTCTGCCTCTTCTTTAAACTCAAATTTACAATGCAAGGTAAACATAGTGAATCCATTCAGGACGTGGAGGCAGCCAGGACAGCACAACCAAAAACACTCATGAAAGTGGAATTCCAGAACTTCAATTAGTAGCAAGAATGGTGGGAAACTATGCGAGAGGGAATATTTTGAGAGGGATTAACACCAATGTGTTTTTACTATGATAATTTTTAAAAATTTTGGTATTCTTTGTGGCCTTTTGTTCAATTTTGAATATGTAGAATAAAAAAAAAAAACAGCTGCATGACAGCTTTAGATATGTTGATAAATTAGTATTTATAGAATCATCTATGATTTAGAGTAATTACACTGAACAGACAGTAGATCACCTTTATTTAGAATTATACTGTGAATAACTGCGTTGCTCCACAATGTGGTCAAATCCTATTTATATAATGGATATAAAACTCAGAGGTATTAAAATCAAAATAGCACTGCCAGTATACTCCATAAATCTTAAACCCAAACTAGTACAATGAGTATGACTCAGAATTGTTAACAGACTATAAGAAATATCTTAACAGTTTAAATATGTAATTTCAAAGCCTACATTATGGGGAAGAAATGATTAATCCAATTATCAGAAGCATTTGCTGTTTAGCAATTAAATGGAATAGAATTATGGCAGCTATGTGAATTTTTCTGAGTCATTCCTCTTCCAATGATGTTTTGACAGTGTAAGTTACTGTGAGTTTTTATGAGGGATTTTGATAAATTTTGATATAGTTCCAGTGGTTGGGCTTGAAGACTATCATATGAGATAGTATATCAGAATAAAATAAAGTTAGAATTCAAATAAGGATTTAAGGTCGGTAAGAAAAGTGTTCCTATTAATAATACAATTTTGGTAAAGTTAACAAACATTGCTCCAAGACAAAAGGATCAGAAAAGTTAATATGCCATGCAAATGATTGATATCTAATTTGAATCTCCAAGCCAGAATTCACACATGTGGTCTTTCACCATGCACTCTCTGACTAACATCTTTCATTTAGAATATCACTTTTTATCACCATTTTAACAAATGATAAACACTTTTCAGCTTAGCATAAATCATAAGATTCAGACCTCCTGGGAAAATCAAAAGTGTCATTTTCTATTGAAACTACACGAAAAGTCCTGATTTGATCTGTAATTGATTACAGGTGCCTGGCTTATATTTCAACAAGAGAGACAGTAAGAGATGAACTGCATAAAATCTTGCCCGGGGCAGGGAAATATGCCACAGAAGGTTTTGATTTTACATTTTAAGAGATTTCTAGGTAAATCTTGCTTAGAGATAAAGAAAATGATTAGATTACCATTAAATTTTGCAGGTTTTTTTCTAGTCTTAAGCTTTAGAAGTAGGATAGAAGCTTTAGCAGTCGGATAGAAAAATCAGCTTATATAGAACTGACTTGGTTTCATATTAAAAGGAATGGTTAAAACAGATATAATGTTGTAGAGTATAAGAAATCCTGAGCAAACAATTCATTGCATTTTCTAAATTGAAAGATTGTTAGAAAACTATTAAAGATAAGATACAATATGAAATAAATTTCAGGAACAACAAAATGGTTCAAGGCATAATTTATAGTTTGTTTTGTAATAATAAAACCTTATTTACACTATGATAATAAAGTGTTACTGTGACTCCATTTAGCATTGACCAGCAATAACTGGAAAAATGATTATTAAAGACAACTCAGTTTTCACTTATTTAAAAAAGTGGTAAAATTAATACTGAGGCACAGCAAATGTCACTTTGAAGAAAATTAAAGATTTATGTCATAAACAAATGAGACATCATTACATTTAAAAATTGAGATATCCAAAGAGTATTAAAAGTTTTTATACTTGATTTTTAAGTTTTAATTTATAGAAGTATTTCAGAAAGTGTCCTGTTTAGTTTTAGCACCAATAAAACAAAATCAGTTGTTCATAACAACCAAGATGGAAATTTGAAAGAAAAAGTTATAAAGTCATTTATCAGGTATTTTCTTTTACTTTGCATAGAACTCTAAGAATTTTTTTTTTTCTTTTGCAGTACTGGGGCTTGAACTCACAACCTTGCACTTGCCAAACAGGCGCTTACGCCACTGAGCTAATATCCTCAGCCCTAAAAAAAACTTTTAATTAACAATTTTACTATGGTAGATTTCTCATGTATCCCAGATCCCTTGGGATTTTAATCATCTTTTTGCATCTATGTGTGCAACGTATTCTAGCCCTAAACCAGAGCTCATAAAATTTCATTTGAATAGTGGATTTTAAAATGTGATTCTTGTTTGAATTACACTTATTTTATTTAATACAGAAAAATTATACAGCTTACCACTTGTACACATTAATTGGGTACCATGCAATGCTTCCAAGCAGGTACATGTCATGCAGTGTTCAAAAGGTCAAACATGCATGTACATCTGTATCCTGAAACACACATCATTTCCACATGGGGGAAATATTGAAAATCCTTTCTTTTCACTTTGTGAAATAAACAGTGCATAACTGGTAGCTCTTAATGAGGTAAGACATCAACAGGACAGCAGGATAACTTACTCCTAACTGTAAACTGTAACCCTTTCCCAATCCCGTTCTCCATTTCTCCCACCCGCTGATAAACACCATTCAGTTTACAACTTCTATATGAGATTCCACATGAACGCAGTTGCATGGTCCTTGTCTGTCTGAGTCCATGTGGTTTGTTTCATTTAACAAAATAATCTGATTTCCACCCATATAGTCAAGAATAACAGCATTTCATTGTTTTGTACATTTGAATAGTACCCCAGGGTATATATACACCTCACTTTTTCCCACTATTAAATGATTGACACCTTTTCCATATTTTCCCATATAGTGAAGGGTACTCCATTGAACATGGAACTACATGTGTCTCTCAGCACTGTATTTTCATTTAATTTCCTTTAGATGTACCCATGTGACCATTACATATAGTATGTCAACAAGAATGAATTAAAATTCCTACCTAATGAGGTCTGTGGATCTATCTATGGATGACTGACGCATAGGCCAGCAAACAGAGAGTTGACACACCGCTTTGGTAGGTGGCAGCTACCAATAAGCTTGTGGCCTGCAAGGGATAATCTGCAAATATTCATCACCAGTTTCTTCAACTTTCCAATACAGACTCACATGGGTGATTCTCCTGGAAGCTTCTAGGCCTTCAACCTTTGGCTGGCGCTGCATCCCTAATCCTTCCTGTTCTGTGGCTTCCATCTCTTGGGCTGAACAACTACTAGATCCTCCAGTTCTCCACACCACAGAGGGCCATTGTCAACACTTCTATCTCCAGTTCTATGGGACAAGTTAGACTCTGATCCTGTAAGCGTCTTTAATTAAGTCCATTGCATAACTATGGGCAGATAGTTTCTGTTACTACTTATGCTGCAGAGAACTCTAAATCATTTCTGGCCTCATGGTATCTACTTTTAGTTTTTGTGGAACCTCCACAATGGCTGAAATAATTTATATTTCCACCACAGTGCTCAGGGGTTCCCTTTTCTCTCCCTCTTTGCTATTGCTTATTATTTTTCATTTTAGTGACAAATGGCACATTTTTCTGTAGTTATGAGACATCATGTAGTGATGCCATGTGGGGTTTTGATTTGCATCTCCCTGATGTGTAGGGATGTGGTATATTTTTTTTTCTTACACATGATGCCTATTTCTATCTCTTCTTTTGAGACATCCCTGGTTAGGTTCATTTTCCATTATTTATTGGAGTTCTTTTTCTCTACTCCATTTCCAGAGTTCCTTGTACATTCTTGGTATTGACCACCATTGTCAGAATATATAGCTTTTAACTGCTGGAGGCTGTTGCTATACACTTGTTTTGTGTTGCTCTATTTTGCTTTTTTGTTTTTGGTTTTCAGGATGGAAGCATTTTTATTTGATGCAAATCTTTTTGCTTGTTGTTGCTTTTCTTTCCTGTGCTTTGGGTTAAGAGAAATTATTTTCTCAGTTCAATGTCTGCAAGTGTTTACCCTATTCTCTTGTATAGTTGCATTTTCACAGTTAATATTGAATCCTTTATTATATTTCTATTAGTGCTGGTTTGTAGCACATGACTACATTTCTTGTGTGGAGTTAGTACATGCAGTTAACTCATCTTTGTTCTTTTTTCATCCACTCAGCTTCCTCTTTCTCTTCCCCCTCCACCTCTGTCACTGAGCTACGTCCTGAGCCCTTTTAAAGTTGTTTTAGTATATTTTGTAACCAGGTGCAGTTCAAGTATTTGTCTCTGAGTTCTGATGTACATCAAGGAGCCTTAGGTTTTGCTTCATTCGACATCTACCCATGGCAGAACCAGGAGTGAGCTTGAGGGGAAAGTCCTATTTAAGGATTTAATTAGAAAATCCTAATTTTAGTGCTATATTAAGTCTTGGTTCCCTCTCTGCCAAGTACAGTTGGAGGTTTTGTGACAGATGTCAGTCTTCTGTCTGCACTTCATAGTCCGTTTGTGGTCTGTGGTTGTTTGCCTGGGGAAAAGGATCTTGGGGTGTCTGCTCATGTCTAGGATTCAGTTGGCCAGAGGTTTGGATTTCGTTCTTTTGTCCTTTCCCAATCCTGGGATACATCTGCTTTAGATACGTTCCTAGCTGTGTCTGTTCTTTTAATCACACCAGAAGTGGACATCATGATCTGTCACCTGATTCTTCAGCTCCTGTATTGGTAGATTGCTTTGTGATGTAAATTCTTGTTCAACCTAGTGTATCTGAGGGACAGGGCCACTGGAGGATCTTGCTCAGCTTTTTACTCCCCCCACATCTTCTCTGTTTGTTTTGAATAACAGTTATGGGCAAAGATATTTTGATATTTGTCATGGTATAAAGGTATGTATAGATAAAGTCTAAGCAACTTAAAGTACAGCCATAGACATAATCTCCAAATTTTTGTTTTCCAAGAGAAAAAATGCTGTCCATATCTTTTCATTGAAGGACTTAAATCTACCTCTATTCATTAATTCAGGCTGCTTCAGCTGCATACACAGACTGGGTGGTTACACAATTTATCTCTCACAGTTCTGGATTCTGGGAAGCCCATGATTAAGGTATATGTGAGTTTGGTGTTGATGAAGGCATTTTTACTGGTTCAAATCCTTACTGTGTCCTCATAGGGCAGGAAAAGGAAAATAGAACACTCTGAATTCACTGATGCCACATATGAAGCCTTCATTCCCACAACTAACTACACACCAAGACCCTACTTCCTCTACCACTACCATAAAGACTTAGAATTTTAATATATGAATGTCGGGAGGGCATATACATTCAGTCAACAGCACTCTCTTTTCCTGGGAAACAATTGAAAGTCTGCAAAAAATGGAAAAGGAAAACAAACATGAATATTTATAGTTTTTGATACAAATAAACTATACATTCAACTGATATTATAGTGTAATATTCAGGATAACACACAAGAAAAGAATCCAAAATTTGTTGTTTCATTTTCCTTTTTAATCTTATGTTGGCAAACTGGACTTTGTGTCTGGCAAGAATATAATCACTTGCAGCTCTATGATTCTATGTTAGAAGAATTTTAAAAATGCCTTTATAAATAAGCGGCAGTGTTTTTTTGTGTGTCAGATTTTGTTTTTGTGAGATTACAAAGAAGAAAAATAAATGGGAGAACATCTACCATCTTGTCTGGTGGGACTCTGTATTATCTCTGATGTTTCATTGAAGAATTGTTTCCTTGTTCTCTTTGATGGTTTGAGCAGGGTTTCATTCTTGTATCTGGTAATTTGAGCAATGTAGCTGGGGATTGTGATGTGTGGTGTGACAGACACTGTTGATTCATATTATTTTTTCTAGAGAACCTATGTCAATTTGAGTGTTCTTGCTTTGTTTTGTTTATGTTCGTGATGCTGGTATGCTGCTACTGTTCTACTGTTTTGCTTGTTTGTTTCTCATTTACTATTTTCTTTAAAATTGAAAAAAAAATTTAAAATTTGAAAACAAAAAAATTAAACATAAGATAAAATAATACATCCACTACAATGTTATATAGAAAACAATGCAAACTTAATTTAGCACACATATAAAACAAGAATCACCAGTATTTTTATTTTGTCTTGTTCTTATTAGAGAATTACCAATTAAAATGAATATTTCATTTCCTTTATGTTGGATATATTGTAAGCCATATAACATATATTCTTATTATGTTTTATTGTGTCTTACTAATCCTATGGATTCCTTAAAAAAATTTAAAAGGCTACTTTTACAATTTCTTCCAAAGGACAAAATCAATCTTTTTATATTGCTTTGTATTATTTCATGTGCATTACTTTTTGAAAATTGAACTAAGATTCTATTCCTCTCCATACAAATAAATGATTATGCCATCTGTATCTATCAAATTTTTAATCTTGAGATAATTTTCACTGTCACCTAGTTAAAGGCCTTTTTAAAGCATGAATGCATGTGTATACATGGCGTACAAACTGAATCAGTACTCCACTTTGCAATATTAGTTTTATGTGGAAAGACAATTCTATCTGTATTGGTTTTCATGATTGCTTTATTTTTATGAAATATATTTTAATGAAAGTATAATAAGTACACTAGAATGTTACAAGCACAGCTACTCATAAATAGCAAACATAAATATAAATATCACCAAGGGAGTACAGCCATCCAACTACCACTGATATGAAGACTTATTCCTTTATCAGCACTAGGAAAACTTACATCCTTCTAAGTTCCTGTACCAACAGTCATCCACCAAAATTACCATTTTCCTAGCTCCTAAGAACATACATCAATTTAATCTGGTTTTGAAAGCCACGATGAATGATACAACATTTACTAATGCCCATGGTTTCATTCTTCAATATTGTGTTTATGAATTTATTCATATTTTTTCATGCAGTAGAAGGTATTTCCTGCTTGTAATAAGCATCATATTAACTATTGTTTAGATGTTTAGGTTGCCTTAAAGTACAGTCTACTCGATCCATTGCTGACCTGAGTACTATGTTGTGTTATTTGCTTTTCCAGCACAAAGTGAATCCTGATCTTTGTGCATGCTAGTTGAATGTTATAGTGAGCTATGTTCCAGCATTTTAATTTTTAATTTTATTTATGAATTTATTTTTAATTGATTGTTTATTGGTACCTAATGATCACATTCACCATAGGGAGTTTGTACCTGTACATGATATGTCTTGCTTCTTCCCTGCTGATCCCCCTCCCCTCCATTCACTCCTTCTTCCTCTCCTAATTTACAAAATCTTTGTTTCTATTTTTTCCTCCTTTTCTCATTTTTCTCTTTACCCTTCCTTTCTTTCTTCTTTCTCTCTCCCTAGATCTTCTTCCCATTTAAGCTTCTTATTCTCTTTTTCTTTCTTTCTTTTTCTTTCTTTCTTCTTTCTTTCTTTCTTTCTTTCTTTCTTTCTTTCTTTCTTTCTTTCTTTCTCTCTCTCTCCCTCCCTCCCTCCCTCCCTCCCTCCCTGCCTCCCTTCCTTCCTTCCTTCCTTCCTTCCTTCCTTCCTTCCTTCTTTCCTTCCTTCCTTCCTTTCCTTCTTCTTTCTCTCTCTTTCTTCTTTCCTTCTTTCTTTCCTCCCTTCCTTCCTTCCTTCCTTCCTTCCTTCCTTCCTTCCTTCCTTCCTTCTTTTTATGAGTCAGCATCCCATTAAGAGGTTTTATTCTCTAGACACAACCTTCAAAGAACTTGGGGCTATAGTCAAAAGCAAATGCACTTGGGTTGCTATGAACACTCTTAAACTTGTGTTTTCCAGTGCATATGCATGCATTTCGGATGTGTGTGTGTGTTTGTGTGTCTTGTTTTTTCTGCTTTGAAATGCATTTTACTCACTAGATTTTGAGGATTTCTTTCAGGGAAAATGCTTCCAGCAATATTTTTATTGATTTAGGCTATCATTGCGCTTTATTTCATTCTATATAAAAATCTCATGAATGAGTTGCTTTCTTCTTTTATTTTTAAAGATTTCATATTGTGGTTTCAATTTATTTCTTTTGCTGTATGTCTTGATGTTTATCCTTTAAAGGAATATACTCTGACCCTGTTTAAATATTTGTTTTTGTCTTCATTCACAAGATGTCTTAAGATAAACCTGTGAGGTTTTCTTTACTTTTTTTTTTTTTTTGGCTGGGCATCCAATAAGGTTTTAAATCTCTGTTATGATATTTCATGAGTGTAGAAATACACTTTCTTACCACATTTTAAAACATTGTTAAGCCTCAATTTCTCATTTTATTGCACTCATTTCATTGTTGGATATAATGTCTACA
>NW_004955422.1:7808707-7834979 GCF_000276665.1 Chinchilla lanigera | reverse complement strand
TTTTGAGACATTGTCTCAACGAGTTATAAGTTTCTCAGTCTGGATTTGAACTTGAGATTCTCCTGCTTCAAGCTCTCAGAGTGCTAGCATGACAGGTGTGTGCTACAATGGCTTTCTTCATTCATCAGGCTTTGTTTTTATATTTCTTATTATTTTTTAAATAGTATATCATCCACGCTCATCTAAGCTTCCATTATGCAGTGTCTTAATGGCATTAAATCCCTTTATTGAGTTCTTAATTTCAGACAATGTCTTTAAGCTATATAATTTACACTTTCTTTTTTATAGATTACAAATATTCATTTCAGCTCACTATGATTTTAGTATTTTTGCCACTTATTTTATTATATATTCCTTTTTTTCTTTCATTTACTCCTTTTTTGCTTGTTTGTTATGAGTGTATGTTTGCAATACATCACAATTACACTGATCTTGGGGAACTGTTACACATATCACCTTAATCATTTTTAGTTATGTTTTCCCTCTCTAGTCTCTATTTCCTCCATCCCTAGATCTCTTTCCCAACTCCACATACTCTATTCTCTGCTTCTTATAATTTATCTTTTATTTTGATCTATAAATTATTTATAGTTTGGGTTTCTTATATGATAGAAACCGTGAGCTAATTACTTCTCTGTGTCTGATTTATTTCACTTAGAAATATGGTCTTCAAGTGCATCCATTTTCTTAAAAATGAGTCAAACTTGTTCTTCTTCATGGCTGGTGATGTTTTCTTTATACATGTATCTGTCCTTGCACCTATAGTATATTTCCTTTGAAAATCATATGAAAAATTAGATTATGAATATTTCTTTTTCCTAATGGGATGTGTTTTTGTTTCCAGCAGAATTATATTGGTAGTTCTCCTACATTCCTTGTGTGTGTGATCTTATTCCAAGGTAGTTTGAAGGAATTCTGATTATTAGAATTTATATATATGTTGTCTCCTTTCAAGAATTTCCCCCCAAAAATAATTAAAATTTCTGCCATGACTCTTATACTGTTACTTATTATTCATACAACATTATGAGAAGGTCAAAAACCCTGCTTAGTTGCTCAGATTTCTAACCATTGTCTGTCTTCTCAGCAGGTCCATAAGGATTGACAAATCTTAAAGAAAAGCTGTACAGATACACAGAGATTGGCTTATTATGAATGTTTTGTCTCTAAGATTTTCCCTCTAAAAATTTTGATGCTTCAGTACTTTCATGGTAGTAAGCGGACATTTACATAAAATTTATCCTGTTCTTCTTATTGTTCTCAGCAGAAAGATTTATGAAATACAGGCTTTTCAACTATAATAAGGAATAGAAGAAATATTCTTCAATATAATTTCAGCAGTCAGTTTGTTACAATTCATGGCAAAATACTGCATATTATTATTTGGAATAGGTTCGAAACTTTAGATCTGTTCTGAACTAGTAATATTGCCGTAAAACTTATTTTCATATTCAACAAAATGTCATTTTCTAATTGTTTACACATTAATATACCCTAATAAAGTTTTACAGTTTCTCTCTAGAGGGCTTAGAGAATGTTACAAACTATTTGGAGGTACTTGGAATTTTATAGTACTACTTAAACCATGTCAGCTTTTATATTACATTCTCTAGGTGTTTCATGCAATTGAGCTGTCCTTACTCATTTCATAACCAACCGCCTAATGAAATCATCTTGTCATTTTCAAAACTTGTCTTTAGATTTCATTTATGTGTATATGCAAAGTAATATTTATTTATAATTATATTATATTCTCATATATATGAGACGTGTTCTGAACATGCAGTTAATTACAATAACTTTTATAGAAATTTAATTTGTATAAAATGATAAATTGTCATACTTAATTTTCCATTATCACAATTTATGAAGAAAGAGTTTCAGTCTCCTGTATTCATCTTTCTAGAAATCACATTTGTGATTATATGATCTGCTTTTTGAGTAATAAATCTGTCTTACAAAGTGTATCATGTATTTTTCTACTGACTATATTTGACAGATACCAGTTTTTAAATCCATACATAATATTATCACTTTAAAAGTGTTCAAAATCCAGCATGGTCACCCATTCCTGTAATTTCAGTACTCTAGAAGCTGAGGCAGAAAGATCCCATGCATTCAAGGCCAACCTGGGCTACATAGTGAGTTCAGTGAAGTAGTGACATGCTGCAATAAGGTAATAGAACTTATTATCATCCTATTTTTATGTTCTCTATAGTTAGTACGAGTTCTTCTCATGGGTAAACTTAGATCCAGAATGACCTATGGAAGTAATTTTTTTAAACTGTCATCCTTGGAGTTTTTCTAGCCTTCTCAAGAATGCCTCTGAAGCAAAAGATAAGGCAACATATCCAGCAGTGCATGTGCTAAGGATAAACCTCTCTGAAAGGTAGCTTGTGAGTAAGGGCTTCAAGCATTTAAAGAAAAAACTCGTTAAGTTCTTTGGGAAAAGGCCATTTCAGGCATAGTGCAAAGAAGCTCCGTGACAAGGAAGTAGTAGTGGGCAAGGTGATAGTTTTGGGTAAGACTGAGTAAGCAAGGAATAACAGTAAAAGACAAATTCAAAGAGAAAAGGGAGTAGATTCTTCCACGCTTTATTTAACTTTTAGTGAAAAGGAAGTCATAGAAATTTTTTGAAAAGTGAGGAAACATCACTGATGAAATAATTTCACCTGAAATTATATAATTAATGAAAATTTATATTCCATATGGAACAATAAAGTAGTTATTTCTTTAAAAGTATGTTTAAATATATATATATATATATGAATGATTTTTCTCAGTAAACTAATATATATTCATGTATGGAATCAACTGTCTTTATAACTAGTTGTAATACTAGATAATACTAATGATAACAAAAATGTGGACAACAATATTACTAATACAACAATTATTGCTACTACTACATGCTGGCTATATATTTCCTATTATTATATGTACACATCTGCATATCTATATATATATCGATCTGTCTTTTCAATTTCTCTGTCTGTGTCTACATTGTCTCCACCTAATTTATAATCATTATTCCAGTAACCAGTAACAAGTACTATCTAATGAATAATGGTCTTTGCTGATTATATTCATACACATATTCATTTAATATAAAAATATAAATATAATATATATACATTTATTCTCATTTTCCCATTTGAAAAAATAAAATAATATATCTTATTAATGTTGGACTTAGACTAAAAGTGCCTAACTCCTACGTTCTGAGTTATACATGATTAACTTACTTGTTCCTTATTTACCCATTTCAATATGAAACATATATTAATATTGCCATGAGATTAAGGCTCCACATAATGCAACCCTGCTAAGAAATATGCAGAAATATGCAAACGTTCCTCATTACATTTATACTCCCATTTCAGAGGATATTCTACTCTTTCCAATGCTTTCAATACTGTTATCATATTTCCTTTTTTTGTATTTTGTTTGTATACCTTCTTGTTTTTTGCTTTTATATATGCTTTATGCAGGTATGTAATGAAGATTCATTTGGTAAGTCTTATATTCCTAGATATTTTTTCAATTTAATTCTATTTCACTTAGTATTTTTGTGTAATTGTGTTTCTCCTGTTTTTCTCTACTTTCTTCATGCATTCTGAGTGCTCAATTAAGTTTAATCTCACAAGTCACAAAGGCATTTTTATTCATTTTCCTTCTCATTCAGATGATGTACTTCTCATTGATGTCTTCTCAGATTGATTGACACTTTGCCATCCATCAATCTCCTGTTAAAGCCATTCAGAAAAGTTTCCATATTGAATATATTATTTTCAATTTTGGACATTTAAATTATCATTTAAATACATTTTTGTTTCTCTTCACCATTACTCATCTGTGTAAATACAAGAATTGTATTTCTCTTATATTCTTGGACGCATGTTAATATACAATTTTCTCATGCAACCTGAATTTGGATACTGTTCATTGATACTTTCAAGACAAAGATAAAACTTTTCTTCTTGGTGTTTTCTTTTTTCTGACTTACTTGGATGCTCATGCAGTAATATTTTTTACAATGTTTTGAGAAATGTTTCATATGTCATATATCTGGCCCATGGAAAGTGTGGAATTCAGTGGTTTTAGTTTATTCCCCAATACATGTGAACCATCACTACAGTTAATTTGACAATATTTTATTATCTCAAAGGAATCTCCTACCCTTTAGCTGCTACCTTCCAACACCTACCATCCTGAAACCCTAAGCATAAGTCTTGTCTAATTTCTGCCTGTGTAAAATTTTCTATTCTACACTGTGTGTATAAATGGAATAATAAGATAAATTGGCTATTTTGAGTGTTTTTTTCCACATTTCCTTTCTTTTCAATGCAAATCAATCTTTCATTCTGTGATTGCATTGTATGTACATACCACATTTTGGTTATCCGTTCATCAGTTGGTGGTCATTCAGGTTTTTTGGTTAAAGAAACATTTCAAGGCTTTATTTTCTTTTTTCAAAATGTACTTTTCTTTAACTTGCATGTCGTAATTTATGTTTATTTATATGATGCAGGAATACATTTCAGAACATGTATACAACACAAAGATCAGGTCGTGGTGACTGGCACATCTGTACATAATTTCTTCGTGTTTGTCAAACTTCCAAAAATCCTCTCAATGAGCAGTACTCAAATATTCAATTAAGAGTTGTCAATAGATCTGCTAAGGTGTTAAAACAATAGAAAATGTCCCTCCTACCCAGTAATAACGCTGCTGCAATTAACCATCTCCTGTCCATCTATCTCTCTCCTCTTCTGGGTTCAGTTGTGTTGTCTTCTTCTGCTCTATGCGTCTTTGAGATCAACTTTTTATCTGCCACATATAAGTGAGAACATGTAATTTTCATGTTTCCACACTTTAAATGAATTTATTGTACTTATGATTGTATTTCCTTGTAAAAAATTCATTCTCTGTAGTTTTCCATGGTGTAGTAAATTTTTCTTCGGGTGCTCAGTTATGGTGCTTTATCTCCTTTTCTGTGATTTTGGTAGTAAGATCTATGGTTTAGAAGGCCAGCGATACAGCTCAGGGCACAGGGCTTGCCTGGCAAGCACAAGGTCCTGAGTTTGGTTCCTGGTAGCAAAAAAAAAAAAAAAAAAAGATTTATGATTTGGAAATATTTTAAATTTGGTTTCAAAGCTAAAATGCCTGATGCATTTCATAATTCAAATTATATCATTTAGTTTAATCAATATAGCATTTGGTATAATTAAAAATACAACTTCAGCAAAGCTATCATTATGAAAGGAAAAAATTTCATTTAAATGTCACATAGTAATATTTCACCAGATATTTGTATATTAGGAAAAAATGTTAGATAGCCCAGATTAATTCTCAAGACAATTTATAGAATATGAAAACCTAAAAGATTTTGAATAAGGTGAAATTACCTAAAAGTGATCCTTTATTTCATGACCATGCAACACTCCTGACATGTTCATTTTCTCAAGGGGAAATAATGAAAGATATTAGAATTTTATCATTTAAAATATTTATTTTTAACTCATCATATTGAATGGACTTTTGTTCCTGATCATTCTACTGTTGGTGACCAGACTAAATAGCTATTAGATCATAGTAGCTAGCAGGGATTCCCCTCTGGTTAGTTAGCGACAAATGGAGAAAATAATAAGAAACAAAATACCTGTTAAGTTGGAAATAATACAAATCTGATTTAAAAATTAATTAAAGTACAATATTGCTTTTGTTCTATGTCTATTGACAATTGTGTGTCTGAGTGCATGACAATAAAAATATTTGCATTGATTCACTGTGACTCTTGTTTTTTTTTTTTTTTTTTTTTTTTTGGTTTTTCTCCAGTACTGGGAACCAAACTCACGACCTTGCGCTTGCCAGGCAGGCGCTTTTGCCGCTGAGCTAAATCCCCAGCCCCACTGTGACTCTTGTAGGCAATTATTTGTCTAAATGAAGTATTTGAAAATGTTTAGCATTAAATAGTACTTTATAAAATACAGGTTATATATAAGTGTATGCTGAATAAATAAGAGTTATGCAAAGACTAGTGTTCTAAATTTCTACAATTAAAGCACTACAGTTAATAAATAAGATTAATATGCCTTTCATACTTTATCTCGTTAGTTTTTAATTTTGTAATTATATCACTACAAATGATTAATATTTAAACATAGTTTAAGAAATGTGAAACTAAGAGAAAGTAAAAGAGATTTGACTTAAAGATATTTATTATACTCCTTTGAAAAGGGGGGTAGTTTAGAAATTTGTGTAAAAGCCAAACTTGAAAAATTACTTGTGTAGCCCAAAGGTAAATTTTAGGGTCAAAGGTGTTTCTACAATATGGATTCAATCTGTTAAATTTCTGAGCATTTCAAATTACCAATAAATCAGTTTATGCCTCTGATGCTATCTTTGTCTCTCAAACTCAGAAGAGAAAAATGTCAACTAGTGATGTGTCCTGAACATTTCTCATAAATCCTGGACATTTCCTCACTGCAATAGAGTCCCTCACTGACCCGGCCTAACCTTCCTCCTTACAGAACTCAGCGATTATGAGGTAAACTGACCAGGATCAAAGCAGACATCAAAGAAGAAGTCACAGAAGAAAATTGGAATTTAGTAACTTGATCTTCACGAGATTGAGGTCTAATCCTCTCCTCTTCTGGAGTCAATGGGCAGTTGTCTAAATTTCAGCTTATTTATAGAGTGATGTATATCAAACGTTGTGAAGTTTCATGAGTTCATCTTTCAAAGCAGCCACAGAACTAGTGAAATTGCAGATATAAAATGAAGATATTATTGTCATTCTATGAGTCAAATTCAACTTTATAAAGCTAAAGATGAGAGCAGGAGAATATAATAGCATCAAGTACTGCAAATGATTTTTTTGAATGTCAATAAATATAAACCATATATATAAGTATATTTGAACTAAAAACATGAGCCTTAAAAATAACTTTTATATATATATATATATATATATATTATATAACATATAATAATATATAAAATAGAATATAAAACACCTAATATATGCACACATGACACTCAATATTAACACTGAAAGAATGTAAGAAATAATAGAATAACTGCTATTAGGTGCAAAATTGCCTTTTGTGACTTGATAGATTTAATAAGTATAAATATAAAATAAGGCTTAGTTACAGTTTAAAAATTAATCATATTTTGAGACTGTGTTACTAATGTAGCCTGAGTCAGGCCTCAAAAAATAGGTCTTGAGTCAGGACATAGCTCAGCAGCACAAGTGCTTGCCTAGCAAGTACAAGGTCCAGAGTTCTATCGTGGTATCAAAAAAAAAAAAAAAAAAAAAAAGAAAAGAAAAAAAAAGGAAAAAGATAAAAGACTTCTTAATTCTTCGTTATGACTCAATAAACGAAGGCCTATATGTAAAAAGTTTATCCATTATTTATTTCAACTCAATTAATTTTTACACTTTGTATATGTAATATATTTTTCTTAGGTTTTATCAATTTCCTTACCAAAAAATGTTGGGATGGTCTTGTTTTTGTTTTTTTTTTTTTTTTTTTTTTTTGGTTTTTCTCCGGTACCGAGACCACCGGCCGGAGTCCAGGAACCCGTACCTGTAAGTCACGTGAACCCCTTACCTGGTTCTTCTTCTTTTTTTTTTTTTTTTTTGGTGATGGAAATCAAACTCAGGACCTTACACTTGCCAGGCAGGCACTTGTGCTGCTGAGATAGATCACCAGCCCACTCTTGGGATTCATAAAACACTAAGTGTAACACAAAGTATAATTTACAGAGCCTGGGGAAAATTGACAAGAAATAAAGAGTTCAAAGGCATATAGAATCCTAGAGAAAAATTATTATATAATACTCAAATTTTTAACTCTGTATTAGGTATTGGCCCATATTCTATTACCATAGCAAAATATCTGATGCTCTGTACATTATAAGAAAGAGATTTATTAAGCTTAAACTTCTGAAAGTTAAAAGGCATGGTACCTGTGGGGTTTTTTGACATTTTTTATCTTAAAGGGAAAACAACAAAAACAAAATAACAAAAACAAAGACAAAGACAAAAAGAAAACAGCACAAAAACTATAAAAATGATGCAGAATTACAAAGCAGGATGGTAGGAAATCAACAATGGTTGTTCTATTTCTCAATGTTATCTTCAAAGTGGTTGCTCAGATTATCAGATACAGGTATGCACGATCAGGGTCAACCAACTACACATTAACTCTTCCTTTCAATAAACCCATAGAAATTAGTAGTACAGTGATCTTAGCTATCTTGTGCATATTTACATATATATTTTTTCTCCTTTCCTTCTTTGTTTACCTCCCAAGGGTAGTACATTTTGGTGAGAGTACAAATGAGAGCAGTGATATAGAATGATAGGAATTAGAGAGAAAAACTGGACCTACCCTAAGTCCCAGGAGAACTATGTTAATCCCTTCCTCAGCATCACATAATGATCTAAGAAACTCACTGGAATATACCTTTTAAAGATCCTACTACTTCACAAAGGTCATCCACTGAGGACCGTGCTTCCAACACATTAACCCTTGGTGGACACAAAATACCCAAACCCAAGCCATAAGCCACTAATACAGTACACACCCAAAGAACTTTGAACTTTGAACTCTGAAATATTAAAAATAAATACCCTTATGCTATGTTATACCATTCTCATATATTTCCTTTGTAAGTAATTCATGTTGTTCTGGTTACTTGTTTGGGTATTTTGTTTTTTGTGCCAGCATCTTGTTACCTATATCAGGCTGGACTTGAACACATCATGTAGCTCAATTTTTTCAATCCTCCTGGCTCAGCCATGCTAGTACTGGAATTACAGTCCCAGCTCACAGTGTAATTTGAAAATGTCAAAATTTTTAAGATGTTCATGATAAAATATGAGTAACATACTAAACAAAAAGTAAAATGCCATTTTTCTCTCTGATGAGAAAAGGTATAACTTCATTTCCATGTATGATGGTTCACTGCACTTTCAACTTGAATGAGGAATGCCCAGGCAAGCACAGCTCCGGGTGTGAATGAATGACTGACTTACTAGAGGGTAGACCCACCCTGGATGTGGATTGCTCCAAGCAATACGCTTATAGCCTGGATGGAATGAAAAAGGCAAAGATGAAGGAAGTCTGCCTTTTGCTTCTTTTAAGGAGGTCTAATCTTTGCCGTTGCATTTGGATGCCTGTCTCTGTGGGTCTAGGGCAGCCCTTCACCTTTCCAGTTTGGGTGTACGCAGGACTGCAGTGAGCTTCAGACCTTCAACTTCTGACTGGATCCTCTGACTCACCAGTGAGCAGATGGCCCCTTTGCACCAGTTCTGCCTTGCCATTGTAAGCTCAATTCCTAAGTTGTCTATATAGTTTGTACCATTAAATCAGATCCTCTAGTGAGCCCTACCTGACATACCACTCAAGTGCATATTGCAGAGTAACATTCCACTATGTGAACTCATTGTATGATGTGGTCAGGGTTTACAAAGGAAGTGATTTAGTATAGGACACAGAGTTTATGGGATTACTTTATAATAGGCATCCAAAAGGCAAATGCAAAAGAGTGCAGGAGATCTATCCATGAGAAAGAGTGCCAAAGAATCCATCTGAGGGCCTGGATCCCATGACAGTGTCTTCCACAGGACCAATTGGAGTCTGAGAGCTCATGACAGTGTCTCATAAAAGTCTGTATCAAGGATCTGCACTGGAAAGGCCCAAAGATCAGTGGTGGAAGCTAGAAAGTCTTCACAGGAGGGACGAAGGACCTGCCAGTAGGCTGAAGAATCTGCATAGGAGCCAGGAATTGATGCTCAACATAAGGACCAGAGCTTCCCCAAAAAGAACCACAGCCATCCTCAGTGAGAGCAAGGACCCAAGCTCCTCTGACAACACAGCTGAGTTCCTATCAGGAAAACCAGTGTGACAAGCTTCTCCAGGAGAATCAACAGCACACCATCTTCCCCTCTAGTTCTGCCTTTATGCTGTAAGCAGCAGTCTTTAGGTGGGCCTTTCACTCCCACAACCATGCTGATTTGGTTCTGATGGGTGATACAAGTTGACCATTAGTTAATCCACCGCTTTTGAGCACATCATATTTTGTTTATCCCTTTGTCAATTGATGGACATTTGTTTCAGTAGGGTTAGTAACACTAAGTAGTTAACTAGAGTTCATTTTAACCTTCTAAATCAGCTTATGGAAAACAATAATAAAAGTTAATAAGAACAAGAATTCAGGTATATATATATTCATAATAGAATTATAAATCAGCAGAGTGAGATGGGAAACAAGTTAAACATGTAATGAAACAAATACAAACCTTAATGAAACAATAATCCACTATAATAAAAGTAGGAATTCTAAATTCATAAAACAGAAAACACATAGAAATCATTGTTTACAAAAGGAAATGCTGGGGCTGGGGATTTAGCTCAGCGGCACAGCACCTGCCTGGCAAGTGCAAGGTCGTGAGTTTGATTCCCTGTATCGGAGGAAAAACAAACAAAAAATAATAACAAACAAAAGGAAATGCTAAGCAACAGATAAAAAAATGAATACAAAGTAAAACTTACTGAAGGTTAGATACTGAAGAAAAGCAAAATATAATAAATGTTCTAAAGAGAAAGAATTTTTTAAAAGAACAGAAAAATGTTCAGAAATTAAATAAAGATTACTCTAGTAGGAAAAGAAATAAAAAATACAGCTCAAGAATTCACTTTTTGGCAAGTGTGAGCTCCTGAGTTTGATTTCTGGTACAAAAAAAAAAAATACCCTTTTTTCCCAGGAAAATTGTGAGCAATAGGCTAAAATATCTTACTGAACTGTAAGAATCTAAGAAGAGTAGGAATATTATTTGTAGCACTTGTCTGTAAAAACCTTATATATGGTGATATTCATTGGGAAACTGATGAAGTAGAGAAAGTCAACAAAAACTTTATGTGTATTATAATGACAATAGCAATAGGAATTTTCAAAAAGAAAGTATTTTGCCTCAAAATTTATACCACTGGCTACACACACTGCTAAAGATAGTGGAAATGAATTTTAAAGAGAGATAAATTGCTGATTCAGACTATGCTAAAATATGAGTAAAAGAAAAGAAAAAAGGAAAAAAAAATCATGTAGCTCAAAGACATAATTTTGTTGCACATTTAAAATATATCACCTATTGGAACCCAGTCAGCAGGGTTCTGGGTGTGGAAAACCCACCTAAGATTGCTGCCAACACCATTAAAGATGCACACAACTGCAAACTTAATGTTTAATCATCAGGAAAATGATCACTGAACTCTTCTATTGATTTTAACATAAATTTTCAAAACCATTGAAAAACTTACAAATATAAGGTTTTGTTTTGCTTTTTTTTTTTTTTTTTTTTTGAGACAGGGTCTTGTTATGAAGTTCAGAATGGCCTACACCTCATTATGTAGCTGAGGCCATCCTTGAACCTCTGGTGATCTCATTAATGTGGCCTGCTGAGTGCTAGGATTATAGGCATGTGCCATCATGTCCAGCTAAAACATTGTTTAAGAAGAAATTTAATGATTCCAAAACCTTATAATTTATGATGCAATAGTATACTCTTGGATGATGTTCTCCAGATCCTCAAAGAATTCTTGAGAAAATAGTCCTCCTATGGAATGTATAGTTATTAGACATTGAGAGATGATTTCTTTCAGAACTGTATAATTTCAAAAAATATGAAGGTAGATTTTTTTCAATGTAAAATAAATCAAATGAGATTGTAAAATGAGTATATTGCAATGAAATGTCTAGTAATGCAATGTGAAGTTTTTCTGTCCCGCCTGTATTGAACAAACTACACAAATAATTTATGGAAAAAGTATTGTCAAAACAAGGAACTAAAAAATCAGGAAAACTGTTTGCAACAGGTATAATTCCCATCAGCTGCCTTCATGCATCATAAACTTGGGCTTATGTGTGAGCACCAGGAGCTACAGACCATAGCGAGTCTCATTAGAGATAATATTGTCAACTCATCCATGAGCTTGATGCTTGTCATGTGGAAAATCTACTGAGCTCTTCAAAACTATGGACAACCACTAACAGTTTTCTGACATAACTCTTTGGCTGAAATGCCATCTAGCTGCTTTATTTAAGCATAAACTGAAGGACAATTTATCCAATCTAGACCTGACACTCTCAAGAGAAAGGATGCCAAGGTTTTATCATTCCTCATTATAAACATTGTTCCACCATTAGTATCTTTTGTGCTACCATTTATTCCTTCAATGGTCCTACACATTTCCATCAGAGCCAATTGGATGAATAACTAACTACTGCTTAAACAAGGTTATTTTCCCATCACCGAGTGCCTTTGCCTCATTAATGATAATAGGAGGGAGGTCTGTTGGCCTCCATCAGCAGGAAATAGGATGAGTGGGAACCATTCAAAGATCAACAAGTAAATTATAGGTTTTTAAATGTTATTATTGAATAATTCATTCTCTGTAGGAAGCATAAGTCAAGACAATTAAATGGCTTATTTTCATTGGCTATCAAAATATATTCACTAGATGATCTTATATTCAAAAGTTCAACATGAATACTGTGGATCTCTTGGTTTTATTGTTGCTTGTGTGACAAAAGGAAAAGAGGAGATATTTCCTTCCACTCCCTCTTCCAGCCCTATTGAAGTTTTCTTTTATGTTTTGCTATTTAATTCAATGCCATATATTTTGGCCCCTAAGATACTATTAAACTCAGATTAGCTTTGTTTCTGGCCTGAAGATCTTCTATGTAAGTGTTGTTTCTATTTTTAAATCCAAATGTGAATTGAAAAAATGCAAATGGGAGTTAATGGAGGATGAATACTCCTTGTGTGAAGCCAGAATTTCTTTTAATAAGGAGACTGTTACACATTTTCCAATTGCTGAATTTCTATGACAGTATAATCTAGATGAACGTGAATTTCACCATAGATGTGTAGTATATGGCTTTCAAACAAATCCCTTGCAATCACTCTGGGTACCTGCTAATAATCTATATTCCTAGGTTTCCAGTTTAGTAATTTTGATTAGGTCGGGTTTGAGACCAGAAAAATAATCGCTACTCAGGAAAGGGCAACATTTGGAAAAACTTGACATGAAACATGCAGTTGTTAATCTTTCACTGTGCATTTATTAAAAGAAACAATAGCTATAATTCTTTTAAGATTTGTTTTTATAACCACTCTCCTTTTTTTTTGTTTGTTTTTGACAATACATTTGCCAACATAAGCACTACTAAATTCAGCTAATTTTTCCTAGGAAGCAATCAGAGTTTATAAAATTCATGCAATCAAAAAAATCTATCTATAAGAATTTTGAAAGATAATTTAATGTTTATAGAATTTGTTTCAGTGCATTAAGGTGAAAATAAGCCCCTAGTTCTCATTTGTTTTCAAATCCATAAAGAAGCAGGTTTGCCTTTCTGATAATTAAGATCTCCATGTGTCTTTCTATTTTAGAGGCATATATGTGTGGCTTCCTTTTGCACATTCTAATAACTAGTAATTACTAATAACTAGAAAGATCTTAGGTTAATTTAGAATCCCAACCTTGTTAATTAAGAGTTGTGTGGTATTTCACCTGGTAATGTTCCTAACTACCAGTTTTTCTTCATTTAAAGAATAGTTTATAAATATAGTTTATATTAAAACATCATAATATTTCTGATAGTGTAACAATATTACAGGTAAAACATTTGACATAGAGTCTGACTGAGAACACTAAATAAATATTACTGAAATTTTTATCTAGACTGTCATTACTAAGCACATTATATATTATAATAAGCAGTATTTATAATATGTAAGAATTAATAATATAAACATATTTATCTTAATATAATATGCTCAGATTAATTTGTACATTATTGATAGAGTATATGTCTTGCTTTTAGCTCCAAACTAGAACAAATATGGCAAAGGCAAATTAATGCAGAAGCAAATAAAATGCTGCAAAAAAAGTTAAATAAATTCATGACAAGAAGTTTGTTAGTGTAAGGACTGTTTTATAGCAAATTTGAAGATGACTCTAAACACAGTGCAGTGGATATTTTTCCTAACTAGGAATACTCATGGTAGCACATGAGAATGTAAGGCAATATAATGCCAAGGAGGAATGACAAGAGGTAGAATGGTCCGCTCCTGGTGCAGTTTTACCTGCAAGATCAAACAGTATGCACAATATTGCAACTAGTAGCTAAAGAGAGAGCCTGCCTTTGAGTGGTATTTGTAGCAATTTGAAAAAAAGAAGTCAAAGATCAAATGCAAATCACTGGATAAATGATGAGTCAGCCTATTAATTTTTAAAAAGATTAAAACCAAAGAGACCACCAAAGAGCCCAATAACTAGAAGTGAGATTTTTTTATTAGCAAACATAAATTAAACTGAAAATGGAATCCAGCTAGAGAAAGTTCATGTTGAAACTTGCTATTTTAATTTTTTTCCTGTTCTTCTGTATGATTCAAGTATTCAAATATATATATATAAGACAGTTGTGGCTTTCTGTCTCTTTTGAAAATATTGTGAATACACTGATGTTTATATAGCCAATGTACTCCAATAAAGTGGTTATTTTTTTTATGGTTTAACCAATGAGAAACAGTGTACAAATAGTAGAGGCTCATTATGCACATTCATTTGCACCAGAAATCGTATAATTCAGAACTTTCTCCAAAGAGGCATAGTTACTGATACTGGGACAGAACACTTAGCAATTTTTTTCATTTATCTTAGAGAGTGTGAGCTTGAATAATTTTATAAAACCAAAGTTCTCATTCAAATCCCAAGCTGAGATTCCTATTAATATTACAATAAGCAAAAAAAATGAACTTGTACTGATATAGTGATTAAACATATACTCCATACAGAATTTATTTCTAAAAGGTTACATTTAAGGCCCAAGAAATTAGATGGGAAATGCAGGTGAAGATAATATTGTTAACAGGTGGATGGAAACAATCACTAAAACCTATTCAGGTCTTACTTTCCAGAGATTGTATTAAGATTTTTGCATGATTTACAACTAAGGACAAATGGTATGAAATTGCCTGTATGGTAATATTTATTAAGTAGAAGTATACATTTTATTACATAACACATAATTCAGAATATATAATATAGAGGAGTTATGATGTTACACCATACTATATGTTGTATTACACTAAAATAAATAAGACTTAGAAAAATCAGATCATTTTTATAGGATACAAAGCTAAGTGTGGGTAACACAGACTTGATAGAAGGTTACTCTGATACCAGACTGATTTCATAAAAAAGCATGAGACTCTTTAAGAGGATATGTAAAGTAAAAGAAATGTTACCTAATTCTAAGGGGAAACATTTTACAAGAAACTGGTGTACTTATGGCACAGAAGACCTGTTTGAAATTCTAACAGCAAAAGAGATTTGAATTTCACCTTGAAATAATAGTTTGCATTCATGTATCTACAGATATGGTGACAGAAATCTGGAATAGTGATAGTCTTTGGATATTGTACTACACTTCTCTCTCTAGGAGCAATCCTTGCCAAGACATTTACACCCTGGTATTGTTTACATTGTGGAAAGACATGGAAGAGGAAATCTGCAGTACCACAACTCTTCTAAGAAGAAGCTAAGACAGGAGAGTGGTTTCAAATCTACAAGGGAACTGCATCAAAATCCAGCTCAGGAACATGGAATGGAAGACTTTCCAAACCTTATCGATTTCCTTGTCACTTCCAGACTTAGGGAAGCCCAGGAAAATGAGTCTCCAAAAATCCTGCTTTTTATTATGAACTATCTTAATCCTAATTAATTTTTGTTCAGACACAGACTTAGGTGAACTACAATTTTACATAAAATGAATCACTGTGTATTCTAATTTTAATAATTTATATTCCACAAAACTTTGATAGGCTTTTCTTGATTCTCAGCAAACAGCTTTCTTTATATGCTACACATATTGTGTCATACTATTTAATTGTACAAAGTAATCATTATTGAAAATGGAACCAAATGCAAACAGTGAATTGAATGGTAATTAACTTTTGTCAGAATGATTCTTTCCTTGTTTTAGAATCTTTGTGTCCGATGATGGACATCATCATAATGAAAGCATACTTTCCAAAAAGGGGTTTTGAATAATGTAAATGATACTTTAATAGAAGATCAATAATTGGAGTAGCAAATGGAAAAAAATTCTTTTCTTATGTAGGTACAGGGATCATATAAAGTCAAAACCTGCTTACATATCAATGCCATATCACAACTTTGATAATGAGATACTATACAGTGTAAGGTCAGATACAATTTCAAATTAGCCGGTGAGCAGGTCAGGCTTTAATTTGTAATCATGTTAAAAAATAGACTTAAATTGAAAGTTATTAGTACACGCGCTCAGGACAGGGGATATAGCTCAGCAGAACAAGCGCTTGGCAAGCGCAAGGTCCTGAGTTCAATTCCTGGTACCAAAAAAAGAGAACATGCTCACACTTCCCTTCATAACTTCAAGAGTTCTCCACTGTTTAGAAGGCGATGTGTTCTGTCCTCCATTCTGACAAAAAATTTCTGTCACAGCTTCCTGTGTTCCTGGTGCTATTGCATGTAACACTGAAGTTTCTCTTCACAAATAACTTGACTCCTCCTTCTGATATAAGCCCCTCAGTAACTCTACTATAACTCTACTATATGAAGACTCCTTAAATTAAAAAAAAAAAGCTGCTATTGACTCATAAATGGAAAATACACATGACAATTTTAATTTACAAAATTAAATCTTTCTTAGAAAACTTAACTTGTAAATAGTGAAGAAGTCTATTTCTGCTGACTTTTCTTTTCAGGCAAATTCCAAGCCCTCCACACACCTTTCAGGCCTCATATATGGTACTTGTCTCTTTCTGGGCTTTCCTCAGGTAATGTTCTCCTTTTGGGTACCAAGATACAGTGACTTTAATTGCACTTCTGGAAGAAAATATTTCATGCTTCTATCTACAGTTAACAAGACACATTCTGTGTTCATTACTGATTAATCTATATACCAGGAACACAAGTCATCGATGCTGCATATCTGGGACAAATGAAACATTAAATTCATTCATTCATTCAATAATCCATCCCTCCATCCATTCATTCATTCCTTTATTCATTTTCCATAATCTCACTGTAGTTTTAAATTGGAATGTGTTTGCAGTACATGTATATTATAATCATCATTTTCAATCTTCTTTGCTTCACTCTCCTCTCCTCCCTTCCCTGGCTCTTCTCCTACTGTAAAAAGCCTGTGTTTAATTTATGCTTTAATTTATTTATAATTGGGCTTCATATGTGAAACCAACTATGTGACGTTTTCTTTCTGAGTCACCAAGTTTCCCACTGGGCTAGGGCCTCCTGCATCAGCCTGCCAATGGGAATGCGCCTACACACTTGGCCTCATCTTCTAATTGGTCTTATGTTGTGATATGCCTATCTCTATAGATGTTATCTGTTTGCTATTTTAGAGAGATAACGAAAAGTTTTGAATGCTTGCCTATGTAGAAGACAAGGTACAAGTAAAAAAAATAAAAAAAAAAATCCAGACTTCTAATACTTTAGTAAAAGACAGTATTTTAACAATACAATAAGAAAACCAGATGATAGTTAAAATAGGCACGATTTATTTCAGTATTATACCATCTTTCCAGACAATTCCATTATTCTACATTTACATACTTTTAGTCTGGTTAAACTTAATTGTGGATAATTGATGAGTTATAAAGAAATACTTTCTGAAATAAAGTGTTTAAGATGTAGATAAGTCCACTGTAAACTAGTAATGATTTTAAAAGCATAAAAGAATGATGGAAAGATATAATTTCTTTTATTCATTTAAAAATGCATTTCCCTCTCTGTTTTAGAATAATGCATTTATAAATGCAAATCTTAAAATATCAGTAATATTTAAGAAAAGAACACTTGGAAACTAAAATTAAATCCAAAAGACTCTATTTAATGTGGCAGGTTATTGAATGCTTTATTACCCAATTCAAAAGCTACACCCAATCAACATGTCAGATCCACATCCCAAATTTTCTAAGGCAGAAAAGCATTTGGCTGAGAAATAAAGGAACTAGCTTGTGAGAAAAGCATTCATTAAGGATTACTAATGGGTAAGGAGTCACAGACGGCTTCTAGCAGGCAAGTGTCCTCCAGAAGCACACAAGTCCAACAGCAATATTGGATGGGCTGCTACTAGGTCTATATACTGTTCAACCCTCTCACGTTACAAAATCCTACAAGGGTTTCTCACTCAAGCCCAGCACAGACAAAATCTGTGAGGGGAGCTTACTCATCAATAGCACCACTCTGAAGGGGGAGGGCTCTAGTACTGATGACTGGAAAATTGCTTACCAGAGAGGACTTGGAATGTCCACTGATGGCCAGCTGGACCAGACTGCACTTCACAGTGATTTGTTTTGCACCTGTTATGGCAGAGAGAATGCTATGGAGTAGATGACACAAATAGTGACATATTTATCTTGCTTTGTTCTGTTTTGTAACCAGCACTCCAAGAAAGAGCTAACTTAGCCTGGGTGCAGGAAAGCAGTGTTCTTAGATGACACGAGCTTGCCCAGTTACTAGTGTCCTTGGATAACACCCAGAATATCCAATTGTGGCACGCTTACAATGCACCATTGACTTAGCACATGTTTTCAGAATGCCAAGGGATGCTTCCAGGACATGAAGCGGATTGCAATGTTTTTTTCTCAGTGATGATACAAGCATGCATTTGTACTAAGTTGCTTTTGAGGTACATTTGCTTCTTTTTAGGTACGATATTTGTGTACACAATACATTTTGGCCTTTCTTGCACATAACAGATAAGGTTGAAAGAGAATGAAGAATGGGGAGGATCATTGTCAGATTGGTCTTAAAGAGTAAAAGTAGTATGAATTCATACTACTTTTTTTTTTACAGTGAATTTTTGGCAGGCAATTTTTTGGCTAATTTTTGTTTCTGTTACCAGAAGATACAACACAAATCTACAAAACTGTATCATCAAGTACTTTGGATAATGTAAGGCAGAGTGGAACCTGATATTTCTTTTGATAATCCTAACTTTCAGAGTGATAGTGATGGTTCTTGCCTAAAACACATTTACACAGCAAAGGGCTCAGGATATACGGTGAGTGGGAGAACCACCTGGGCTGCTGCCAATTTGAAAGGCTAAATGAATATGAATATTATTGACAATATATGCAAATATTTTTTGAATTTAAATTATCCAAGAATTTGAGTGATATCTACTACTAATAAAGTTATTCCTTGAACAAATATATCTTAATGGACAGTGAAGATGTTTAGACTTTTAAAGTTTAATGGATCATTTTCTTGACCGATGAATGTGAAGCTAGCTCTGGTTACTACTACAGGGTCCTTAGTAGATCTTCACAAGTATTTATAGAGAAATAACCTAAGTCTCATTAATAAATTATTTCTCATTTTATAGTGTATTGTTCCACAGGGAAGCTAGAAGGACTCTCTCCCAACAGTTCACCCAAAGTTGAGGTATTCAGATATCAAACTTCTTTGTGTTGTGCTACTGATGTTGCTACTAGAATCTTCCCTTGCAGCTAAAGGCTCCAAGAGGAAGTCTGTCTAACAATGATCAGTCATTCCTACTTTCATCATTGGATTGAATCAGTTAGCAAACATTCATAGTGAGCTTACAATAACATTGTTGCAAAATTATAAATATAACCAACAAAAGGAGCTGACACCTGCATTAACATAATTACCATAAGGCAGGGGCATTTGAGGTACTAATGGAATCCAAGGAGAGTTTATTTTTTTGTTGAAAAGAAAGCCCAGTGTGGTGACTCATGCCTGTAATCCCAGCACTCCCAAGGCTGTGGCAGGATGATCACTATGAATTTGAGGCCAGCCTGAGCTGCAAAGTGAGCAGCTCAAGTCCAGTTTGAAATGCACAATGACACCCTGTCTCAAGAGAAACAAACAAATAACAATAAAAACAACAAAAGAAAATGAAAGAAAATGAAAAATGAAAGAAAAAGAAAATGAAAAAATGAAAAATGAAAAAAGAAAATGAAAGAAAAAGAAAATACTATAGTGTTATTTTAATGGACTTAACGCTTATGATGAAAACAGGACATGAGAAAATGAAAATTTGGATGTGGTACAGAAAAGAAGATTTATTTTAGTTCCTTGTTTATTGCCTAGCAAAACAGGAGTGGGTAAGGTACTAATTATAGGTAAACTTTGCTTATATGTTTAGTTTTCTTTCTCATAGTGAGATTAAGCCCTATAAATATTAGGAACTACATCTTACTCATTTTTAATCCCTGTCATCTGCCAAGGAATAGTCTCAAACATGTCCAGAGGTGACAGTCATCTTTCCTTTTAAATTTTTGTTATCAAAGACATGCCTTCAGCTTGAAAGTTCTCTTTCTGATATTAATCTCTGAGCATCCATTTTAAATTACTTTAAGCTGCTTTCTTCTTAACAAGACAATATACTTACTTACTTTTCTCATTGCTGAGGCAAAATACACAACACCCAGTATTAAAGGAGGAAAAGTTTATTTGGCTCACAGTTTGCACAGGTTTCAGTCCATAATAGGCTGGCTCCAAGGCAGGGTGGTATGGCAGAGGGGCAACAGTTCATCACAGGCAGAAGGTAGCAAAGCAGTAAGGGAAAAGACAAGCCTGTTTTTGTTCCTTATATTGTATCTAGTCTCCTGGATTAGGGTAGTGCCAAACAAATCAGTGGACTGATTAATAATCACCCCCCCCTCAAAATCCTAGCACCTTTCTCCTGGCATTGCACCATGAATCACTACAGACTCAGCTACATCTGTAAAAGCCACACATATGACCCCATGAGGATTTGCAGGGATTTCTAGACACAAGCCACAACAGAATAGTCTCAAATCTTTTAGGAATTGGCTGTTGTCACTGTTTGGGGTCTTTTTCAAGGTAAGAACAATATAAGACAGGACACATAGTTTATAAGATTATTTATAATAATCACCCAAAGAATTATATACAAGACAGTGCAGGAAATCTGTCCACATACTAAGACCAAGCAATCAACTTGAAGGTCTGGATCCCTTGAAAATGTCCTGCATGAGTCCAGCTGAAGACCTAGTGCTCATAACAACACCTCTCACCAGTCCAACTGGAGGCCTAGAGCCCATAACAATATCTCATGCAGGCCTGTTTCAAGGATCTGCACTGGGAAGGCCAAAGGTGTCAGTGGTGGAATCTAGAAGTCTGTGCCAGCAGGACGAAGGATCTGTGCCAGCAGGCTAAGGGATCTATGCTGGAGCCAGGAAATAATACACAAAGTAAGAGTCAGAGCTCTCCTGAAAAGTACCACAGCCATCCTCAGCAACAGTAAGGTGCTGAGATCCTCTGATGATCAGGATAACAGAGTTCCCATCAGGAAAGCCAACGCAGCAAGTTTCTCCAGGAGACTAAGCAGTGCACCATGTTTCCCTCTGGATCCAGAAAGCAATGCTCAGAGTGAGGAACAGACCTTCCCCAAAGTGAACCACTGCTATTCTCAGTGCCAACAAGGTCCACAGCTTCTGGAGGGTGAAAACAGTCAAGTTATTCAGGAAAGCCATCATGACAAACTACTCCAGAAAACCAACATCTCCTTACAGCTTCTACCAGCTCCCAAAAGCCTTTTCTCAGCTCCCAGCAGCCTAACTTCTCCAGTTCTGCCTCTTATGCGGCTGGCAACAATCCTCAGGTGGGCCTCGAACACCCAGCACCATGCTTATTCAATTCATCTGGGGGTTATAAGTTGACACCATTTGTCCATCCACTACAACTGCAATCTTTCCTTTTAAATTTTTGTTATTGAACATGCCTCAGCCTGAGAGTCCTCTTTCTGAAATTAACCTCTCAGCATCTATTTTAAATTACTTTAAACTGTTTTCTTCTTAACAACAGAACAATTAACTTCTGAGCTTATGTACTTCTTTGGCATAGATGCTTCAGAATAATTCTGTCTTGAGAAAAGCTTGAAGTTAGAAATTTTCATCAACCAAGCAGAAGAAAATAAAAAGTAAGAAAAATTATCCTTTCTGACTTTGTCAACTATGTTTATCAGATTTACAAAAGATCAAATATAATTAACAATGAAGTGGACACATTTGTTAACAAGGTGGAAAATACGTAGCAACATCTGTAAACCTAGATTCCCTACATCTTAACATCTGATAGGAGCAAATCAAGCGATACCAAGAATGTTGTATTACTTCTTTCATTTTTGAGACAAAATATCCAACACCCAAAGATAAAGGAGGAATGGTTTATTTCATGTTACAGATTGTAGAACTTTAGATCCATAGCCAACTGGTTCCAAGGCAGGGTAGCATGTCACAGGGGGATAACAGAGGAGAAATAGTTCATGGCAGAGCAGGGCAGCCAGCAGTAAAGTAGCAAGTATCAAGCCACAAGTGAAAAGTAGTGACAGCAGCCCTCTTTCCATCTCTTACTTTCTATCTAGGCTACCACACCTTAGGGTAGGTCCAGTCACACCCAGGGTGGGGCACTCTAAATTCTAGCATCACACCATGAATCAATATGAGTAGTACCTCCTTAATCCCAGCATCACATATTGTAGATCCAACCACCTCTGAAAAGCACCACCACAGACCACGTGCGGCTCTGGGGAGACACTGAGATAGAAACCATAACAAACAGTATCAGAATAATTGCATTATTTGTTTCCTTTCTGTATAAGTTTAATTGGTAAGATGGTAGTGATCATGTGTCCTATAAATTTCTCAATACCTGGAAGAGTTTTGGGCTCAGCAGTCAGGTTTTAGTCTCTGTATCTCTGTAATTATACAGCATGATCAACTCCTTCAACTCTTTCTGAATCCCTCCATGTTCTCCAGTGAACACATATACAAAAATATACATGAAATATGGAACACTGATGAGAACAGAAATAGTCCTCTACCTTCCTTTACTACCTGTTTGTGAGTACTCAAATCATCTGTTCACTAGTCCTTTAGTGCAAACCAACTAATGTGAATACATGCTCACAGGCACAGTAGCAGGTAGAGCTATTCTAGGATGCTAATTGGAAAGAGAAGGAATTAGTGGTTCACAAAAGACCAATAAAAAAATAAACATGGAGCATTACATTGCCCTATTCTTTCCTTAATGTCATTTCCTTAAGTATTAAATAGGTGAACAGTGTGCCTCTAACATGACATTCACTAAATATTTATCTCTGAGCAAAATAAGTGTAGTCACTCATATGTAGTCATACATTTACTGTCACATATTCATCTATTCATGCCATTCTTTTTCACTCTCTTTCAGTAATATTTTGCAAGATAGGGGTAACGTCTATGCAAAGAGTTCAGAAAATCATAAAAGTTTATGCTGTTTGTGGATTTCTTTATGTTTTACTTCTATATTAGTACATTTGTGATATTTAATTATTATATTCATCTCAGGCAATTGATACATATGCAGAGTAAAGGTTAATAATTTTTACTTCTCTTTTTCCTCACTAGCCCTTCCCAGTTTCTTCCATTCCCTAATCCTCCCTCTCATCTGCATACATGGATTTCTAGAAGTTCATTCACTGGCCATGGATGCTATTTTAAATTTATTTATTTATTTATTTATTATTTTTTGTATGTGTGTAGTACTGGGGATTGAACTCAGGGCCTTGTCCGTGCAAGACAACAGCTCTACAGCTGAGCCACATCCCCATGGATGCTATTTTATGCAATTTCTCATCACTGGGACAAAATACCTGACACCCATAATTTATTTTTATTTATTTATTTATTTATTTATTTTGGTACTGGGAGTCGAACTCAGGACCTTGTGCTTGCCAGGCAGGTGCTTATGCCACTGAGCTATATCCTGGGCTTGATACCCATAATTTAAAGGAGAAACTTAATGTGGCTTACTGATCGGGGGATTCAGTCCATGTTTAGTTGACTTTAAGGAAGAAACTACATGGCAGAAATGCATGGTGAAGGAAAATTGCTTCACCCCATGATAGATAGGAAGTACAAAACAAAGAGTGGAGTTGTGGAGAAGAGCACACCCTTTCAGCACATGTCCACAGTGACCCACCTCCAAATGGGATTTACCACCAAAGGGCATGGTAGATCCTGAATTGATCCACAGATCAACTCACTGATGAATATGGTGCTCCCATGATCAGCTGCCTTTGAAAAGCCCCACCTATAAAGATATAGGCGGGATATTGAGGAGATATCTTTGACATAGACCATGACAGATGCTAAGGTCTTTTAATATAAACCAGTATTCTTATTTCTCAGAAGAACAAATGAGATCTTGTTAGTTACCTGAAGAAATAGCAAATCTGGAACAAATAACTTGAATCTGTATACATATGCACGGTACATATACACAATGCAATTCTTTCTTCTATGAATGAAGCTACTTAATAAAATTGTTCCTTTAATGTGTTAATAACAAAAATATCACTCAAGTTATTCTTCCCTAAAACAAATATCATTTTCACTGATGGCTCAGCCTAATTTAGCTGTCACATATCATTCTGCTTTAAGCAGAGCAATAACTTGCAACTGGCCAGAGTTCCCTGAACATCAGGCACTTAATTAATTGTGACCACTACGGTCTCACACACTTAAACAATATTGCTTTTATGTCAGAAGTGGGAAGTTAAAGGAGAATTTCAGAATTTTTGTAGAATTTTATGAAATTTACGGATATACCTCATATGTCTTTTAAGCATAATACTCTTAGAGAGGAGTATGGATATTGCGAAAGTACAGTATAAACTGGTATGGAATTAACGGACTAAAACTCATTAAGTTGTATAATTAATATATTAATTAAATTAACTTCTTAATTAAAGAGATCACTCATATTCCACACAAAAGAAAATTTATGTGCACCTACATAAGAACTGATTTGAGGTGTAGGTATACAGTAGTTCTATTTCTTTGTTAAATGTATTAATACGCCTTCATAAAGCCTATTCTTATAATATTCTTCCAGTTGAAACAATGTTTGAAATGAAAAATTTTTACACCTGTAAAAATCAATTAGACCTGGCCTCAGCTCAATTACAAAGGAATGAAATTGTCCTGACAACAGGTAGCTTTTAACAGGAAGGATACTCTAAAACTTTGCAGTTAACCATAGATCCATGTCTAAATTCATTAATGGAAGTAAATAATTTCTTCTACACAAACATTGGATCCAAAGATTTTGATGATTTCATAGAGTGCTTTTGAAAATCCAAGAAACTATAACTAGCTACAAATTATTATCCAGACTATATATTAAGCACTTTCCTCTCTCTGGGATGAAATACCTGACACGGACAACATAAAAATGAGTTTTATGTGGTTAGTGGCTTCAGAGGGTTCAGTTCATGCTAAACTGGCATCAAAGCAGAATCAGCAAGGTGGGGGACCTGACAGGAGATGTTTATCCTATTGCAGGCAGGAAAGAGAGAGAGAATGGCACAACACAGCCTTCTAGTTCATAGCCCCACTGACCAACCCCCAACCAGGTCCCAAAACCTAACAGCACATTCACCTATAAACACATCAATGCATCAATCCATTGATGCATACTGAGCCCCAATATCCAGTACCTTCCAGGCATGGCTGTGTGCCTGAATATTTGAGCCTTAAAGAAGAAACATTAGATAAAAAGCATCACAAGTTACACCTGTAAAATATAGGTGAATGCATATTTGCAAGCAGCCCATTTTTAATTATCCTTCTAGTGGACTAAGAGCAGAGTCTAGATGTGTTCTTGTTCCCACAGTATTCACCACTGTTCATATCATTTAAGAAATGTGTGCTAAACAAATGTGGTCCACTTGATAGCATGTTGATGTGAAGGGTAAGGCACTCACCTCCAATACCTTTCTGGATGATGGGTATTTGATTAATAATAACAATAAAATAAATATTTTGGGCCTCTTTAATTTGGCATTGTGCTTCCTTGACACTAAGACTATGAGTATTGGTCACCAGCATCTGATTTTAAGAACATTATCTTAAATTACTGAATTTTATTTTTTTTTAATAACTGAAGTAATGACATCCACCTTCTTTTTTTTTATTTTATTTTAAAGATAAAAGGAAGGAAACATTAACAGACATACAACATTTTACAACATATCACAAGCACAATACAGACAACACAGAGTTACAAACAAAGTGGTAGGGAATTAACAATGGTGGTTGTATTACATATTGATATCTTCAAAGTGGCTTCTCGTGAAAACAGATATAAACATT
>NW_004955422.1:7797891-7802920 GCF_000276665.1 Chinchilla lanigera | reverse complement strand
TCCACCTTCTAATGTCATGGTGATGTTCTGACATATAACACACAATACAACCAGAACCAGAGCAAGTCTGTCAGAAACAGGAGCTAAAGGATGGCTACTTCTGCTCTGTTTTTCCACTAGGAATTTGCACAAGTGGAATATCCCATCCTTACTCATATCGATTCCCCTGTTTTCAGTATCCAATTGCTGTTCTGATGATCAGAGCTCCCAGCATCCCTTTGTAGTAGGTGCATGTAACCATGCGACCGAGATGTTGCCATTGAAAATCTAAGCGAGAGAGATGTAATCACCTTGCAAGTGAGAAAAACTGATCACATTAGAACCCACATCATCATTCAGAGAAGCATAATGTCCTGGAGGAGGATGGAGAAATGCTGGGGAATGAAACTCCACACCTTAGATGATGTGTAGAGCATCCATTGTCCATTTGATTAACATAGGACGTCAAAAATTTTTGTATGATGTTATAATTTCTTGCCTTTAAAAATTCATAATAGATATATTTAAGTTATTGTCATGGCAGTTTATGTATGAATTTGGGAGAATTTTTTTTATTTTATTTTACTTTAGTTGATAATAATAATAATACACAAATGATAAAATTAATGGCAGGAATTCTTTAATATTTATTGTATGCGAGCAACTGTGCTTAGCACTATAATGTGTCATATCATTTAAACTTGATAATAACCATGCAATGGATACTATTTCTAGCCTCATTATACATACTAGCAAATGAAGCCACAAAGTTTAAACAATTTTCTACTGATCATTCCACAGTTATAAAAATAATGGAGCTAGGAATCAGATGCCTTAGGTACAAAATCATATATATAGATATAAAATTATGTATATATTATATATGTATATATGCATATATTATTTTTAAACCTATTTTCAAACAGAGATACTGTGATTTGCTCAATTTTTCTCCTAAATTATCCATTCCACTTTAAATTACTCTAGAAAAATAGGAACACTTTATGCACTGGTTGTATGTCATCTGAAGAAGCCAAAAATACATCTATATGGCACTGACATTTATAAATATTAATCTTGATATGAAAGGAAGTTTTCCTGGAATCTCAGTAGAAACCAAAGCAGAGTAAGTGGTAAACAAAATGAAAGGAGGTTAATGATGAAACAGTTTATCAAACTGTGCTTCCCAAGAATGGCATGTTTTACCCAAAATCTTGAATTATTGATATCTATATATTGAATGTTTGGCAAACACTTAGAAGGAGAGATTATTAACCAAAAGCGAAACTGATCTGAACTTTTGTTGCATTTAGATGATTCTCATTTCATAAATATTTATTTTTAACTTTTGACTGATCGTATATGAATATTTTACCAAAATGTGATTATATTTCATTTGCAGTTCTGCACCAAACAGAGTGCCAGTTGTGCTACTTTGATTATATGTTCTTCTCTTCAAATGAAAAAAATATGCAGCTAAATATTTTACACTGACATAAAATATTAGACATGAACTTAGTTAATAATATCACTCCTTTCTTATTAATGTTTGTTCTTTCCATTTGATCAGGTACTTCTTTAATTGTATACTAATTTTGTGTTTTATACTAGCATATAATTCTGTACTTGTACACACACATATGTATATTTATGGTTCATTTAGATAATTCAGAATCTCTTACTTAAAACATTAGTAAATAGTCATAGGCTTACAATTGAATTTTACATTTTGTGGAAAATTTATTTTGTTGGTAACTTTAGCCAACCTGATTATACCTTAATTCAGAGGAATACTGAGCTTTTCATTTCTTTTCAATGTAGTAGATATCAGAAGATCTTAAACTTAATACTCTTCAGTGCACACATACACTAAAATGCATTTTCAGAGTAGACTCAGCCTAAAGGACAGGATTTGCAGTTGTATATATGTAGCTCATCCATAACCCCGTATCATATGTTTCTCAGTGTGTGGAAATATGGAACGATCTAAGAATGCTTGAGTATGTGCCAACTACTTAGCACAAAACCTAAGCAAAATATAATTTCATAATATGCAATTATTATCACTTTGCAATGCACGGTATTTGTTTACTTCTGTCTCTGAATAATATGTAGTCACAGAGTACACGAATGACATTAGCAACTGTATATAATAGGTTTTCTACTTTTTTGCTTACTAATACATGTTTACAGTAAATAATGATTAATTTCATCATGGTGAGTTGCTACAAGTACATAGCACTTTTACTTCTTTTTATGTGCCTTTTCCCCTTATCTCTTCCCACTTCTATCTCTTGGTTTTCTTCCCAATTACAAAAGATCTGTTTCTCTGCTTTTTAATTGTTTTTATTTATTATTATTATTATTATATTATATTTGTTTTATTATTTCATATTTATTTATTTCTAAGGTATTTTATTAAGAAATTCCAACTTATTTGCCTTTGTCCATAAACTGTTGGTGATTTAAAAAAAACTGTTGTGGGGCTAGGGATTTAGCTCAGTGGCAAAGCCCCTGCCTGGCAAGTGCAAGGTCACGAGTTCGATTCCTGGCACCAGAAGAAATGCAGAAACAAACAAACAAAAAAATAAAATAAAAAATAGTTGTCCTGAGGTATCAGGATTGTTGCGAGTTCAAGGCCAGCCTGGGCTACAAAGTGAGCTCAAGGTCAGCTTGAACTGCATAAAGAGACCCTGTCGCAAAAAGACAAAAAAAAAAAAAAAAAAACTTGTTTGTTTTACAACCTCTTTTTTTAGATAATATTGCATATTTTTAGTTCACTGGAATAGTAACAACAAATGGATTATTTTTTAAAGGAAATGTCCCAAATGTACTAAACAAACAAACAAACAAACTCTAAAGCTCAAGAGCTTTAAAAAACCAAGACATTCTATAAACCTGGCCATAGTACAGCCATTTTCAATTTCACACTAACCAATTACAAATATATTGCAAAAATTGTGGATTCTCCCAATCTCCTTAGTAACAATAGGGATTCTTCCAGATGGTTAATCACAAAACCAAATCAGGGAATCTTTGCTGTTTATATTACATAATATAATCTATGCTACACGAATCATTCTACTAAAAAGATAAAACTCTGGGATGAGTTTATAATGTAGTTTTTCTTCTTTGAAATCAATTAGTAAACCAGGTGGTGTGGTGCAAATCCTTTAATCTCAGCATTCTGGGAGGAGAACTGCCAGTGCAAAAATTAGCAATTTAGAGACAAAGGCATGGGGGAGTAAAACTATTAGGTTAAAGGGCAAAATTTAGCAATTTAGAGACGCCATCTCAAAATAAAAGGGATGGTGTCTGTGGATATAGCTGGGTGCACAGATGGTGGGTTAAATACTGTACCACCAAAAGGAAGAAACAGAGAGAGAAGAGAGAGAGAATCATCCACCAGTACTACTGACCTTTCTTTTGACCGAAGATATGAATTCAGGACATCTCACTGGATTACTTTTTCTTGTGTTTGCATAACTCTGCAAACCAGTGATTACCAAATTTAGTTTCATTCAGTAATCAAACTTGTGAACTTTTCATTTTCTCTCAGGTAAGACAATATACTTGATGGAAAGCCTGCCTAGATCAGGAAAGTTTAAGCATTATGTAAGAGTTGGTCACTACCGTCAGAAGTTGGTAAACGAGAAATTATTGATAACCTTGTTCCTTGTAGAAAGTGTGCCTTACCATTGTCTTCTGAATTCACTCTGACTTTCCAGCGCAAATATTTTCATGGTTTCTTTGATATCTCCTTCTGTTTGACAATCTCTGTTGTCCATCCAATTGATTAAGACAAACTAATCTTGATTTCACCTTATCCCTTCCTCTTCTTCAGCCACAAGAATTCTCTGGATTCCTGTTTATCTTTGTCTTCTAATACGAAGTCTTTCTGGAAGAAAATTCAAGGTGGCTATATAGCAATTTGATTTAGGGGCTGGGAATTTAGCTCAGCGGCAAAGCGCCTGCCTGATAAGCACAAGGTAGTGAGTTAGGCTCCCGGTACCGGAGAAAAAACAAAAAGACAAAGCGATTTGATTTGTTACAAGAGCTCAGTTTTTACCCCTGAGGCTCTCTGATGCATCCTTTCCACAGCAAGTTCATCAGTGAGGGACAACTACTTTTTCCATGAATGGAATAGTCAGTCACTCACCCTGTAATTTCTCATGTGTTTAGTTATTAAGTAAAGATATTATACAACTATTTTTTTTTTTTTTTGTATTACTGGAGATTGAGTCAAGGGATCCAACTTGTGATACGCCTGCCTCAGCCTCATGGAGTGCGGGGATTACAGGTATGCATAACTATGTCCTGCTTATTGTAAAATTTTTGAGTAATGCTCTTAAAAATTAGTTTGAGTTTAATGGAAAGGATGGAAAAATCACATACTGATATGACTAAACACACTTTTAATTCTTTTCAAACAGTAGTCATTCTGGTTCAAAATTTTCTGAATCAAAAACCTTAATTATCTCCTAAAAGTCTTGATTTGTACAAATATGGCCTTTGTCATTGTTATGTGCAATTCAGTCTATGTTTTAGTATGATACATATTGTTTTTGAATCCTTAAAATTAGCCTTTCTTTGTCAGAGAACATGTATTGATGATGATAGTGATAATTGTCAATCAATTGGGGATTTGTTCTCATGGATTTAATTGTGTTCTCTACAAAAAATATGCTGAAATGCCTCAAAATATGACCATATTTGGAAACAGTTTTTCCAGTTAAAAAGAATTCACACTAGAGTAGGGTCACTGTTTAATCCAATGCAACCAAGTTTTTTTTAAGAAGAGACAGAAATCCATGTAATAAAAGACCCATGTGAAGATACGTATCACAAAGGGGTAAGAATCGTTTGACACTGGAAGCAGAGATTGATGTTACACAGTTAAATTCCAAAGTATAAATTTCCCTATCTACCTATCTAACTATCTATCATCTATCTATTTATTCATGTATTTTTTAAATTTAGTTGTGTTGAACAATTATAATAATTAAAGTGTGAAAGTAAAAGTATACATATACATGTATATCAGATTCAT
>NW_004955422.1:7765543-7796703 GCF_000276665.1 Chinchilla lanigera | reverse complement strand
TTGTTTTAATTTGCATTTCTCGAATGACTAATGATGTTGAACATTTTCTCATATATTTATTTGCCATTTGTATCTCCTTGTCTGAGAAACGTGTATTCATCTCAGCTGCCCATTTTTGGATTGGGTCTTTGAATTTGGAGGGGCTGATATTTTAAAATTTTTTATATGTTCTAGATAGAAGCCTCTATCTGAGGGACAATCAGCTATCATGTTTTGATCATTGAGGATAAGGGCTTGTGTTCAGGCCTTGCTAAACAATACAATATTATCTGTGAGAGTTAAGCTGGATTGTCAACTTGATTGGCTTTAGAGCCACCTGAGGATTTGTAAAATGCACTGCCAGGTGGGTCTGGGTAGATCATGGATGTACAATCTTGGATATTGTAGTAGTCGATGCTCACCAGAGTCAGATGTAGAAGAGTGCAAAATTGTCTGCCCACTGAAGACCCAAACAATCCAGTCAAGGCTTGGAGCCCACAGCAATGTTCCCAGCAAGTCCGCATCAGAGATCTGCCCTGAGAAAGTCCAAGTGTCAGTGCTGGAAGCTAGAATATCAGTACTGTCAGGGTGAAGGATCTGTGCCAGAAGGCTGAGAAATCTGCACTGGAAGAAGGAGAAGACAAGATGAAGACAAAGATTGAAGCTCTCCTGAAAGAAGGCAGTAGCCCAAGCTCTTCTGAAGAAAAAATGCCAAAAAGCAACTACTTCAGGAAAATCAGCAGCATTCAGTCTTTCTCTCTCATTATTCTATGTCATTTTGGCGACCATCCTAAGCATGACCTTTCAGGTGTCGAACCTTGCTGACTTAGTTCAGCTGGGCATTCCAAATTGACATACAGTTAATCCAGCACAGGTACTATATCTAGTGTCTGGCCACTTCCCTTTTGGCACCATTCTGCTGTTCTTCCCAACCACTTTAACCTAATTGTTTTACTCCACCATGCCTTTCTGCCGTTATTTTCCTTCACTAGAGTCAGACAGTCATGGACCTCACCCTCCAAAACCATGAGCCATGTAAGTGTTGAGTATTGTGACCCAACAGTGATAAAGCCAACTAATCCACTGTACCATAGAAATGGAGTGAAAAATGAATATGTTCCTAATGAACAGAAGACTTCAATGAGTATTTCTCAAAAGAAAGTATACAAATGGCAGTGTACAGGAAAAACATATTTACCAGCAGTAACAACTATAGGAATGCAAATTAAAACTAATAAAATACTATGAGAATGGCTTTTATCAAAAAGATACAGTGAGGGCATACAAACCATTCTACAATCTTTATGTCTTACCTGTCAATATTTAATGATAACTTACTTTAATTTTAAAATTCTACTTATCTCATTTGTTTTGAAAAGACTAGCCAGCTTCCATGTGCAAACGTTCTAATTTTGTGAAAGGTCTATTTTTCCTTATTTAATTATGCATACATTCCCAGTGTCCATGTGTATTTAATAGTTGATATCTATTATTCAGAAAGTCAAGAAAATATTGTAAAATGGTTAAAGTTTAGAGTTTTAAACTCAGGCCACAAAACATGTTGCCATAGTTCTCTTTTTTATACAGATTTTTATAATACATAAAAGATATTTGGAAAATATTACCATAAAATGAAATAAGCCACAGCAGATCAATATGTAATGTAGGAAAGTAGCTTTAATCATTCATTGTAATTTAGTTTTATGAAAAATAAAAATAATTAAATCTAAGTAGTTTACTGCTTAGGATTCAGTCTTAATACAGTTTAGAATTTCTCTTAAAAAGACAAACAAGAAATATTTCAATTATTGTTTTATGTAATTTGGTACACTTCAAATAACTGACTCAATTTATTAACTGTCTTAGTTACTTTTCTCTCATTGCTGAGACAAAACACCCAATGTCCAAAATTAAGGAAGGAAAGGTTTATTTAGCTTACAGTTTGTGGAGGTTTCAGTCCATACTTCGCTGGCTCTGAGGCAGAGTGGCACATGGCAGAGGGCAAACGTTAATGGCAGCAGAAGACAGCAAAGCAACAAGAGCAGAAGAGGGGTATGGTGGCAAGCAGCCTCTTTTCCTCCCTTACAATGTAAACAGGCTACCCCCACCCAGGTGGCATGTAGCACTCACATAATCTCCATGCCCTCCTCTTTCACAGGCTCAGGATGTATACAAAGTAAGCACCCTGGCTCCCTGCTGAGTAATCTTTAAATACTTTGATAATTTATAACTTTTGTGCAATATGTAGCACACCACTTTATGTGTGTTCTCGACTCTCATAATGTTACTTTTTAAATGAGCATAATATTATTGCACAATTTGGAGATATTAAGATTTAACTACATTCTAGAAAATAGTAAATAGCTGAGTCAGGATTTGAAATCTTGAAAGCTGTTTCTTATTCATTTTGATCTTAATTGTTATTCTGTAAAATCATTAACTTTTTGTTCTAAAGTTCATATTGGAAATATTATATAATTCCTTCTTCCCCGCAAGAAGGAGGTCATCCATTTGAAGAATTTGCAATATAGATGCATTAAAGTGTTCCAAAGCTCTTCTGTTTTGTGAAATGGAAGAGCAAATTTGGAGAACAGAATCTGCCATCTACATACAGGAAGCATGACAAAGGCCACAAACAAAAGCTTTTCTGAAATATTCAGGGAGATATATTAAAACCTAATTTTCTGCCAAGCATGATGCCAAACTCACTTGGGGAGGGAAGTTGAGCCAAAATAACCAAAGGCATTTTCTCAATTCTTTAAAACTATAGCACTACATTCTTCCTTTTTCCTAGTTGCTCTGATTTTATTGGAGGCAAAACCACATTTTTGAGTATCACAGAGGGGAAAAGTCATGGTAAACCTCAGAAACAAAATGAAGAGTAGATGCAGATATAAAAATGGTGCAATGACATATCGAAGATGAAGATGTATTAATGATGAAGATATTAAACCTGGTGCATATTTCTGATTATAATACTACAGAGTAAGGAAAAAGTATTTTCCAAATGCAAAATTGAAATTCTTCACTATTGCTTTAGAATCTGCAGTGAAATAGTTTTGATCACTGCATTCTTATCAACAAAACTTTAAACCTTAATTACCTAGTCAACTTATGTACATGGACTATAAAGAAATAATTCCCTGATCAATTACTCATTTTCATGGACAAGTGCCTAACTTTACAAGAAACACCTTTCAGCAAGTGAAAAAATATTTTACTAGATATAAGAGAGAAATCAATTCATTAGCACTCAAAAAATATAGATGATAGTCATTATGAATATAAGATAGAATTAATGTTAAATTGATACCATCAAAGAATTTTTATTCATCACTAGAAAGTTCAGAAACTGACATTCTATACTACCATACAGAAATGCCACAGAATTCCCAACATATTACAGAGTGTAATTGCAGAGTGATGGATTTAGATCCAATATCAAATAAAGGACAAAAACTCCAATCTATAGGATGTTAACATATTTAATTAATAACGTTCAAAAATCCAGTTGGTACAAATGAGTTATCAGGTTTAAATTAAAATCTTGGTTATGGAAATTATTCATAGCTTTATTTATGAAAAGTATAAGTGTTCTGATCTGTGTCTATGCCACATTTCACATCATATGCATAGATATTGAATACATCTGTGTATTCTTATAGGCTCTCTAGCCACAAAAATAAACATGCCCCTTATTCACATGCACACTCATACACACATGTAAGTAACATTCAAGTGTCTCACACAAACCATTCTACAATATTCTATATACAGTGTGGTATAACGCTTTACCCATACAAAATTTAATGCAGAAAATTTTCTTGATACTACCTAAGTAGATATTATTTTATTTAAAGTAACTGCATATAATAGCTATTGATACATGTGTGAAAATTTACATCATCACTCAGAGCATGCTGTTTATTGTTACTTTTTAATATAGAAAGTTGATTCTTTAAAAATTTTAAACTTTATAATAAGGAAGTATATCTTATGTATATAATGAGCAAGTATTAGAAGTCCAATTTAAAAAATAGTAAATTTTAAAATGTTCTGAAACAGTGGAATTCAGACCATCAGAATTTCTTCCAAGTCAAAGTCATTTGAAGTGAGAATTTTCACAGAAGCAGAAATGTGTATTTTTAAAAAATGTAAATGAGTTTATTCCTAACACATCCAAGGAGCACTTGTAATTTTGTATTACTATAATCTCCCAATCTCTATGTATTCTCTCTTTGAATGGTGTTTAAAAACTTTTAGTAGTTGAACTCAAACATAAATTTCAGGAGTAATTATCCTATACATTTTTAAATATTGTACAGCAGTAAAGTGAGAAAAAAGGTAATTACATATATTAGCAAAGTCACCGTATAAGGGAAGAAGTGCAGTCTATTGCAATCATAAGGAGATTAAAACAGTGTTCTTTATTTTCCTCTTTAAAAGAGAAGGATTTTGTACACTTTTTTCCTTCAGTTTTCCAGCATAATTCAAATACAGAGGAGGACGCTTATATCCATTGGCATTTGCCTTTCTTTTATGTTTATTTAACATTTTTATATCCAGAAACAAAAAGATATTTCTAAATAGCGTGTGTCCGGGCTGGGAATATAGCTCAGTGGCATAAGCACCTGCCTGGCAAGCAGAAGGTGGTGAGTTCGATCCCTGGTACTGCAAACAAATAAATAAATAAATAAATAGCATGAGTGGTGTAGCATGGCTCAAAGGAAAAGAAAAATTATAAATGAGGTCCTTGTGAATTGAATTGGTATAGAAATAGTGATTCAAGAGGAGAGTTTGAGCCAGGTGTGGTGGTACGTGCCTGTAATCCCAGCACTAGGGAGGCTGAAGCAGGAGGATCACTGCAAGTCTGAGGCCAGCGTAGGCTACATAGCAAACACAGTGAGTTCAAGGCAAACTGGAATTACATAGCAAGTAGTGAGACCCTGTCTTCAAAAAAGAGGGCAGTATCAATTTATAGCATTTTAGGTTTAAAATTTAACTTTTCTTACTTTGTCTCTAACTTTTTATATGCAATGAACAGAAATTTTAAGTCCTATGAAAATGGTTAAACTTATAATACATAGGAAAAGTGATCATACTTTGGAAAAGTACGTTAACATAGGTATTCAAACAAGCTTCATTTATAGTATCTCATGGTATACTCCAATGTATAATAATAAAATTAAATTTTAACACAAAATATTCATGTATAAAAGAGCCAGACATTATATAAATGTAGCCCTTTGTATATGTGGTATGGTCCCTATAAGAGGTAACATTAAATGTCTATGGGCACTAACAATAAAAGAATTGTCCTTATAAAGGTAGAAGAATTAGAATATTCTTCTGAAACTTCAACAAGAATGTAAAGAGAAGCATAAAAATAAGATCAATAATCTTTGATCTCCAATACAAGAGACTGTGTGTAAGTGTGTTTGAAGATTTTTAAATTCTTAAAACACCTATCCCAATTGAACTGAGAGGGTTATGATTTCTTGTAGGCAGGGTTGCTATATGACAAAGACGAAGTGTTGTATTTGTCAAGTTGATTTAGAATTGGGGATAGCATGCTGGACTGATTACAAATGTTTTTTGAAGGATGAAAAGGTAGCCTCCTCCCTCTCTCAAAAAATGTTTTAAAACTCTGTACATAGTATAAAGCTAGTACTTTTTCTTTCTATTTATATCCTGTCTATTCCAATAAGAAAAGGAAGACTGTGCATGCACAATCATGATTTTCAACCCTTCAGATTTTTGGACTTGACTACAAATCATGGCATATTCATCAAAGTGGGTACCTTCCAGAGAAAGCCTCGTTCTGTTGGCCAAGTCTTTCTTCACTACTTCCTATGTATCACGTTCCATTTTCTTCAACATTAAAGATCAAGTTCACTTTTTACTTAATTTTTATTTTATGGAAAAAAGGTAAAACAAACTTTCACAACAAAATATAGAAGAATAACAATAGTTAATACATTACATGTTGTTATTTTTAAAGTAGTTTCTCGGGGTACAAGATATGGGCATAAAATTTCTCCAATCATCATTAGCACAAACCTTCCTTTTTAATGAAGTAAGAGAAGATAATAGTATAACTGACTTGCATTCTTTCCCCTGTTCCTTACTGTCCTTTCTCCTTTTATTCATTCTGCTTTCTTTTTTCCTTTTGAATAAATTTGTCCCATTTTACAATATCTATTGTACATTTTAGACCTTATTTACTCTTGCAGTTTTTCACACCAGGGAGATAATACAATGTTTACACATATGAGTCCAATTTATTTCACTTATAAGTATGATCTCAAATTGTAAGACTTCAAAATATTGACCAAATGAGGTTTTTCTTGACCGTGTTTTTATTTTGAACACTATATCAGACTTTATTTTGCATTTTTAAAGAGAAAAATTTTCATGTTATGTTTTGTGTGACTCATGACATTTCTCATAACTACATGACAGCCAGAATGTTTATAATGCACTGAGATTCTTTCTTTATTGGTTCCCACAATTTGTTTTTTGGAACAGCCAAAAGCAATGTTTTCCACAAATAAAATACTCCTTTCTGAATTCCCACACTGAGTGAGCTCTTTTTCTTAAACCAAAATCTGGGTCATAGAACCTCTTAGATGACTTTCCAAAGGGCTGTGTGAAGCTTCATGAATTTCCTGCCATTTAGTTGCTATATAAGTCACAATTTTGAATGTAAAAATGTGAGAGACGTTCTGTTGAGAATATTTGGCTCAGAGTTTACTAGAGAAACAGATATAACACAAGATATACAAATGTATGAGAAATTATACATTTGGCTTACAATGGTCAGCCACAGAGTTGGATGAAGAAGTGTGCAGAGGGCGTCTGCATACTGGAGATTGAAGAGCTCAGCCCTGGGCCTGGAGCTCACTGCAGTGTCCGTCCAAGTCCATATCAGGAGGCTGATGGGTCTGTGACAAAATGCTGAAGAACCTACAATGAAGGCCGGAGCGCCTACACCAGAAAGAAGGCTGTAGAGTCGCAAGAGGAAGCTGAACAGTCTGCACCAGAAGCCAGGAGATGAGCAAACTGAAGGCAAAGACTGGAGCTCCTCCGAACCAGCAGCCAGACCTTTCTCAGTTCTCTTTTTTCATGCAGCCTACCCACCCTGGGGCGTGGGGGTGATCCTGTACACCCACACCCTCTGCATACATTCCTCTTGCACAGGCTCAGGGTGAATACAAATTAAGCACCCTGGCTCCCTGCTGAGTCACTTAGCCAAACCTCTAGACTTCCCAAGTTGACACATGTATGAACCATAACAATAATATATATTATTTTCTGTTATGTTTGTTTTTTATAATTTAAAAAACTTGCTTTACATTTTAAATTATAAAAAGTATATATGTGTGTAAATTGAAACAAATATATATTATCCAAAATTTTTATTCCTTTTCCTTTGTTTTTTTTAACCTTCTTAAATATGTTGTGAATTAGGAATTATCATATATATATATATATATATATGTATATATATATATTATGGACTGAAATGATACTGAGAAATGAGTGATAAAATAAGAACTAGAAACCGGTAAGCAATAAAAATAGTTTTTAGACACAAGTTAGTGAAGAATCCACTCTCAATGGTTAGGTGACTGGAAGTAATGTACAGAATACATGAACTTTAGAACCCAGCAGAGTGGGATGAAAACTCTGTCAATAAGATCAAAGAAAAGTCTTTGGAAGACACAATATGTCATCTAAATGAAATGAAAGTGTTAAATATTGCTAAGCAAAATATTCTGAGGGAAAATTTTATAAATGTAGTCAATGACATGGGAATAGAGACTGAGACATGGTGTATCAATATGTTAGAGAAAGTTTTACATGAGAGAATGTAACTTTGGTTGAAATATAAGAAGGGTGATCAAGAAAGCTTAGTGAGGAAGACCTACTTCAAGGAATGATCTCCTGGGAAAATGATTTGAGAGATGGAAAAAAGTTCATCATTAAGAATTCTATATGTAGTTGATGGATCCTTCATCAGGATATTCTTTTGATACAAGAAAATAAAAACTCCCAACCTGAATGATATCTGGGATGAGTTCGTGTTCTCTAAAATCAAAGAATGAATTTTAGAAACAATGGAGGTTAAGAGCAGAATATATTTATTGAGGGAAAGAAAGCTTCTGTCCAAGAGAGGGACAGAAGTGGGGCCCAAGTGGGTTGCCCAAGGCTCTGTCTTTTCTAGGGACTTTTATAGAGCAAAACCACGAGGTGAGGCGAGTCCAAGGTAGGGGAAAAAATGGACAAAACTATGGTCAGCCAATAAGAATTTTTCAGGCAAAATTGATTAAATTGGGATCAAATGGGGAAACAAGTCACATAGCAAGCAGGCATGAATACAAAACAGGGGCTTTTCCTGTAAGGGGTTGGGTCAAGGGCTCTTCAAGGTGATCACTATCTGTTTAGAATATCAATCCCTGATGTCCATCCCTAAAGAGTTATGTGGGTACATTTATTCAGTTCTTTGTCCTGAGGTCTGGCCCACAGCAAATAAGTATCTCCTGTTGGCTCCTTTGAGGGCCTGGCCCTGTCCGACTGCCTATAATAGTTCTATCTAACTCAGCTGCCTATAATACTTTTGCCAGAACTTTTTCCATGGTCCAGAGAAAAAGCTGAAATATTGCCCCATGGACTGACTTAAATTGATTTTTGTAGTTAATGGAGCAATTAAAATCAACTTCATACCTCGAGAAGTTTTGCACTGTATACCAAAACTGCAAAGCACATGGTCCTCTAAAAATCATGGGAGTCTAGGGCCTTAACACTCTGAATGTGCCCAATCTCATCTAAAAATCACGGGAAATATTCATTCAAATCAACTATGTTTGTAACAACAATAAAGACTTTGACATATGCAAATAAATGGAAATCTTGCAAAGTAAGCTCTCATGTGGTATTGAGTGAAAGTATAAACTGAGACCAGAATCATACTTAGAATACAATACATTTTCTTTCTCTCTCTTGTTTCCCATTATGTCTCTTTAGCATTTAAAGTTGTATGTCTGGCTTAATTTACTTAACATTATGGTTCAAGGTACATTCATTTTTGACAAATGTGTCCGGTTTTGGCCGTCAGTTACTGAGGGAGGTGTTTTGAATTTTTTGGTAATATTTGTGGATCTATAATTTTTCCCTTCGATTTCATATTTCTCCCTATGTATGTAGATGCTTCTTTTAGTAAAATGTGCTTTAGGAACTATTAGTTCTTATTGGCAAATTGCCTTTCATATTATGTCACTCTGATCATTGTTTACTTTGAAGTACAAATTTACTACTGTCAAATTAATTTAGTTTCAGAATGTTTTCTTGGGTCAATGCTAGACTAGTATATTTGTTTGCATAATTTTCTACTTAATGTATATCCTTTATGTTCCCCTTACATTTATTATACCTTTAAGAATATTTCTATGCTTTTCAATTGGTAAGCAAAAAGTATTAAAAGTAAAATTGGCTTTTGCAATTTCATTAGTTTCCATCTTATCCTACATTTCACTTGTTTTCTAATTCTAAAAAGAAGGCTTCTATTTCCCTCACATATCTATTGATCTGAATTCTTTCTACTCCTGAGTTGACTCTGGCAGAATAATAGAGTATAAAATACAAACTGGTTAAAGTTAGTGAGATGGTATAAGAAGTTTCTGCATCGGGTGTGTAGCTGTGAGGCAGAGAGAAATCAAAATGTAAGAAATGCTTAAGAAATTGAACTAAAAGTTATAAAAACACAGTTAGAAATTGAACCAACAAATATTTATGAAGCAATCACAGGAAAAAGAGAGGAAGAATTACTGTCAAAAGTCTCAACCAATTTGAATGTAGATCTACAATTTTTGAATCATTGATACAGGCCTACCAGCAGAAAGAAGTACTATGACAAGTTTTCCTTATTTGGATTTTTTTTCCTTAGAGGAAATGAGATCCCCCACTGAGATTATTGCTGCAATTTATAGATGAGCAATATATCACTGAATCTGATCATTGGGGTAGCGTCTATACATATGTAGTAATAATTTCTCAAACCCTTTTAGTTGATTATTCAAAACTTAGTACTCGGACACATTTAGTCTAGTTCTACATGTCAAGAAAAACACAAAGAATTACATTAATTAATTAATAAATACCTAACATTTTCATGTGCATTTTTATCCAGAAACTGGCATTTTAATCATCTCATCTTTATAAGAAGTTCATCGATTCTGTCACTGGGTAATGCTTTACATAGCTATGGTTAAAATAAGATATTATAACCAAAATTAAACTTTATTGACCAGGTAATGCTGGAGATTTTCTACAGCTTACTGAATTTAAACACATAATAAGACATGGTGATACTGGCTCAGTCTGTTAAAAGTAGTAAAAAAGAGCTTGAGTTATGAATTTCCAAGGCCTGTAGACTAGTCACATATGCACAATAAGTACTAGCACTAAAAGTAATAGTAAAAGACGTGGTGGGGTGAAATTAGGGGTTCCTTTTTAGTTTCTCTCTTTATTTCTCGCATCTCTTAATACTATACTGAGTTCCCTCTAAAACCTCCAGGAAATTGTGCCAGAACCACAAATATAAGGATCATTGTCAAGTTGTCTGAAGTAGAATTACTAAAGCGCTAGAGCCTGCACAGATTCTGAAAGAAAGTTTCGGTGGTACTCCATAATCATGAAAAACACATCATAGATCACTAATACTCCTGAAGCCTCAGGGCATGGTGGAGCATGCCTATAATCTCAGCACTTTGGAGGCAGAGGCAGGAAGATTGCTACTGGACACTTGAAGTGGATTCCAGTCTCTGGTACAGAGTTACAGAGGGAAGAGCAAGGCAGGGATCTGGTGTGACCAGTTGTTCTTGGGGAACAAAATACCACAAGGCACCCAGAACCTGGGTATTCATTCATTCCATCTGAATCAAGGGCGATGGGTGAAGAGCAGTAGGTGTTTCCAGGAACAGTAATGGCAACTATGGTGGGCTATGAAGGTCAAAATATTCTTGGAAGGACAAGGACACAGATTAGACAGGCAAACAATAAAGAAACTATAGTTTTTCCAGGTGCCTTATGGTCTTCAGCAGGTCTTATCTTGCCCTGTCAGGGCCACACCAGTCACTAGCCCTATGACTTCCAGCTGTGACCAGAAAAGTGCAGAGAGTTTCCAAGTTCCAATCTGGCCCAAAGGCACAGGACAAGAAGAAGCTTGTACATCTCCTAGATTCAAGTTATAATACGTGGTTCCCAATTTGAGACCAGCCTGGGTTACATAGTGAGCTCAAATCTAGACTGAACTACATAGTAAGACCTCAAAAAAAATATACATGATTGATAGATACATACATACATACATACATACCTAGATACACAGATCCATAGATAGATACATAGATATGTAGATGATATAGAGATAGAAATGATAGAGATGGAGATTTCTGAAGCCAACAATAGTTACTGTGTTCTAAAATTATGAAAAGTCTCTGTAATCCCACTACAATTTAAATATTTTGTCTCTGAAAACTTACCGCAATTTAAATATTTAACATATCTCACGATATGTAGGTACTCACCACTACTGTTAAAATCATATACCAAGTTGAAATGATCCACTCCATATTTTCCAGTTAAATTTTTACTGAAAAATCTGCCACACTTTCACTAGAGCTCAGGGACATCCATCTCTGTAATGCGCATGCATCTGTAGAATCTCTGAGCTGGACCAGCAGGATTTGGGATCAAATACACAAACCAGGGAGTACCTGTTGAGTGCATGGAAGCTAACAGATCTGCTATGGAGGGGACAGAAGAACACCTAACAATGGAGGCAGGTAGGGGTTTGTCATAAGGAACACTTTAGACAATTAAATTTAGATTAGTACTTTGAAAGCCAAGTGTAGTAGTGAACACCTGTAAACACAGCACTCTGAGAGGCTGAGGGAGGAGGATCACAAGTCTGAGCCCACCTTGGCTACTTAGTGACAGAAGGTGATCCTGTCTCAAAATAAAAATAAAAAGTGCTGGGGAGATTGCTCAGTGAATTGCATTGGTTTCAATCACCAAAAATAATGAATGAATGAATGCATGAATGAAATAAGGTAGAATTTATTTGAGCAGAGAATAAATCACAAGTCAGGTATTCTGCAGAACTATGGAACTTCAGACCGCTCTTCTCTTAAATATAATGGGCAGTATTTACACACAAAAACAGTAAGGGACACACAAAAGCAACTTCGTTCTTCACAGCTTAGTATTTGCCTTATTTGGATGGAGAGTTGGCTCATCCTTTGTCAGCCTGTGTTAGGCTGAAGCTCATCTGTGATTGGCTGAGATTCAGCTACCCGTCAAAGTATACACAGTTAATGAGATTGCAGGCTGTTTACATATGAGTTATTGGCAATTTACTATGCAGGGATTCAAAGCACAGAGTCCAAATGCGGAGTCAGAGCATATTTAATAAATATATATGAAAGAAAGGCAATCCCATATCAAAAGTTTAATTTAAGAAGAAAATAATGGCACAAAGTAATAGATATCACCTGACACTAAGACAGGATCCAGTGTAATGAGATCAGCGTGAAGCAGTATATGTAAGGTTGGCTGCATAGTCTGTGGAATCCAGTGAATAATGAAACTAGAGGAGGCCTTTTCTCAGAAGGCAAGACAAAAAGTGATACAGAAGGCCCTACAAATAAAGCCTACCCCCCCACACACTGGTCTCCAGAGTATCTTGCAGTTTTGTTTTATTTCAGTTTGCTATTTATTATTTTTCTGAGAGCAGTTTGGTGTTTCAGTTTGCTATTTATTATTTTTATAATATATATATATAAATATATTGCTTGTATAAATAAAAATATAGTATATTTTTTCTTATATATTATATATATACATAGAGAGAGAACCATTTAATGTTAGTTCTAAGTGCAAATATAAGAGCAATTAATGCATATATGGAAAAACTACAAAGGCTGATAAAAAATACAGTTAGTCTTTACAAGCTGTGATTAAAAAGTGGGTGATTGCTTCTGCCCAGTGCCGCCCAACAGAAAGGGAGACCCCTAAAACCATTATCATGTAGTCTCCTTCACCTTATGCACCCAATCTGGCACCGTGCCACTGCTGGCTCTTTCCCTCATGTTTTTGTTTTTTTTTTGGTTTTTCTCCGGTACCGGGAACCGAACTCAGGACCTTGCGCTTGCGAGGCAGGCGCTTTGCCACTGAGCTAAATCCCCAGCCCCGCCCTCATATTGAAATGACCACAAAAGGTAAATGTTTTGAATGGATTCAGGAAATCAAAGCAGCCACAAGTCCACAACCAAAGATACTCAGTGAAGAAGGCTTGAATCTGGTCTACAATGTGCGACACTTTCGCCAACTCAACTCATGCTGAAAAAATGGCCTCCTGTTGCCTGTTGGATGAACACCTATAGTGAAGCACCGTCATCAGTTCCATAGTGAGATAGATGCTCCAGAGCACATGCTCAGACTCTGACCTGGACCACCTGTGTGGTACTCAGGTCCCCTGAAGGGCAGAGGAGGTGGCAGAATGTGGGTTTCTGTGATCCCATCCATCAAACCCCTGCCCTCTACAGGCTGTGAATAATGCATTAAAACATGCTGTATGTTCCCGTGAATATGGGTCTTTTTGTGAATATCGGCGCCAGGTGGCCATACAGCTAGGCTTAGGCATCATTTGAGTTATATTTCTATACATATGCATATGTAGAAGTCATCATGTCAAACTAGTAGCAAGTGTCAGGGACTCAGGGCTAAAACACCAGATGACAGAAACGATATGCTATAGTGGATGTTCTATTTCCTCTTTCATTACCTTTAAACAACTCACTTTTATCCCATGTTTATACTATCATATTTCTACTTCTTTATTTTGTCTGGTAAAGGTTTTGTTTCCAGAATGCTGTCCCTAGGTCTAGGTCCAGAGATATTTACAAACAGAGTCAGCATTTGGAGTTTAAATACTGTGAAGTAAGGTAGTCAGGCAAATTACTAAACAGTGTATATGTTAAAAGTGTCTCTGCGTGACTGTATCATTCAAGAAGGCTGTCAGAAGTTCACATGACCACACACTTATATTAGCTATGGTTCTTCAATATTTTTTTTTTTTTACTATTTTACTGACAGAGTTCATGTTATAGACTGCACTAAAGCAATGGTGAGAGACACTAAGGCAATAGGTAGAAATATTAGTCTGTGCTTTGATGAGATTTAAAAGATCGTGACAGTGATAGTTTATCCAAAACCAAAATAATTATATCTATGTTCAATTAGTTGAACAAATATCTGTTAGGTACATTTGGCTAGACAAGATACTTCAGGGAAATAGACAAAGAAAATATAATCATATCACCCAAATATGTATATTATTTCTATTGTAAATGATCTACCTGTATTTGGAGGAAGTTACAGAAAAGTTTACACAACTTGTCAAACTGTTATAAGCCAGGTGTTAAAGGAGAATAGTGATATATGCAAATACCATAGTAAGTATTTTTGATCATATTTTTTATTTATTCTGTCATATGTGCCTTTAAATTTGACCCCAACTTTATCGTTAAAATGTAGATAAACCTTGGGAAAACCACAAGGAATAATCTGATTCAGGTTAATCTATTTCTGTCCGTATGAACATAATTTTTAAACAATGCTTGTACGTAAGATGGAAAGATGGCATGTAACAATATCAAACGTTTACCTTATAATGATTTGATCAAGAGTTTGCACATACTCGATGTATTGCATTTCCTTGATACACTCCTCGCGGTCTTTCATAGAAAGGTATCCATAAAGGTGTCTGCTCTTCTCTATCCAAACCCACTTTTTAGTGCTGATAGAATCCCTCAGTAACTGACTGTTCTTCCAATTTACAGTTAAAGAAACAGATCCAATGATAGGAAGACTAATCAAAACTCATCCTACTTAACTAGTGCATATTTATCCAAACTGATTTCAACTAAATGGATTTTTGAAAAAAGTGTCAGAAAGAACTTTAAAAATTCCATATACATGCTGTCTTCAAGACTTGGAATAAAAAAATATGGTCAATGCATAAATTAGTTATTTCTCCTTATTCACAGTAATAACTCCAGTAGTTCATATTTTATTTCTGTCATATATGTTTAAGCTTTCAATTTTGAAAATTTATACAAATCTAGGCAATGATAATGCATTTTATTATGATTATATATAGCACTTTATATTTGAATTCATAAAATGAAACAATACCTAAAACTTATTTGTCCTTGACATGAAAAATTGTTAAATATGAAATGAAAGTAGTAAACACAAGCTTCTGAGATCACAGAGCAGCATACAAACCTGAATTACATTTTCCTACAAAAGTTAATTATTTTTTGCTTATTCCTTCAGTTACTTCGAAGTATTTCTTAAAATAGATGCTGTAAGAATTCTGCTTTTGAAAGAAAAAAAGAAAGAAGAGTTAATACACATTTAAAAGAAGAGACTATACTACAATGCGGGAAGATATTTTTAACTTTCAGACACCACAGCAAGACAGCTTTGATCTTGCATAGGCAGATAGAAAGCTTTGCCAGAGTTAGGTACCCCTGCCTCTCCATAATTGGACAGGAAAATCACAGTCACACTCAAACAACTTTACTACCTTGCCTGTCTTCTTCCCGGGAAGATTTTACATACAGACGATGTTACTGACATTCCCACAGGCAAGGTAAACCTTTCATTCCGCTGCCCATTATTTTAGATATCTCAAAGATGTAAGCTAAATTGCCTTTTGCTGTTTATCACCGTAATTTTTTTTTCTGGTACAGTATCATTCACATTATCTTTTAATTTCATAGTGCCCAAAGGGGTAAGCCCACTGTGATTATGTCTGCAATGATCGCTTCAGACAGAGTGGACGGCAGCTCAGGATGACCAGCACAAAAAGAATTAGTTTCATTATGCTATTTACCAAATTTGAATTCAAGGGTTTATACTTTTGGGGTTCTATGTCTATTCAAACTGTAAAAAACTATTTCCCACGTCATATGAATGAAAGGAAATATAAAATATTAAAAGAAGATTGCCTTGTAATAAGTTTGAGAGAAATACACAATGAAATGAAGGTATTATTTAGTATGGAAAAAAAATCCACTTCAAATGTTAAACAGTCCAGGATCCTGTAATCCAATAGAGAAAAGCAATGAGCACATTAACAAGGTTTTATTTTATTTTGTACAGGCAAAAAAAATTGGCTTCCCTTCTACCAAAAAAAAAAAAAGTCTCATATCATTCTCTTCTAGAAAGTCCTCCACCAGCTTTCCAGAATCAAAGCAATTCTCCACTATATTTTTCTCAAAAGATGTATATCCTGTTCGCAATCATTAATATGTTTATCTAACCACGTGTAGATATAATACATAGTTATAACTGGTTATAGCAAAATATGTATATTAATATATTCCAATTCTTTTCCTGAAGAGAAGATTCTATTGCAAAACTCAATGTTTTCCTTTGCCACCATGCAGAGAAATATTTAGGTTTCCAGTGTTCATTATAAAGTGTATAAAGCTGAAATAATTAAGACATATTTAAAAAGCCTTTTCTTTAAGATCTAAGGAAGTATCATACTCTCAAATATAACTTATTCCTTAATAGTGCAATAGTCCAATCAAGAGACAGTTTAGGTATTTGAAATAAAAATTCAAGAAGTAATAGATATTTTATAAACAAATTGAAAATTAGTTTGAAGATAATTATAAAGATATTCAAACACAGATATTTGAGGATTTAAATGGTTAGAGGAGCATTCAAGGTCATGGCTATCATCTAACATCTTAGGAGAATAGAGAATTTAATAAGTATACCCCAAGGCCGGGTGTGGTGGCACAGGCCTGTAATCCCAGCACTCGGGAGGCTGAGGCAGGAGGATCATTGAGAGTTTGAGACCAGCCTGGGCTACAAAGTTAGCTCAAGGCCAGCCTGAACTGCATAGCAAGACCCTATCTCAAAATAAAAAAAAAAACATACCCCTTTGGGTTTACTTAAGAACTAATGTGCAGTAGCAAAAATACAAAAGATGAATAAGTAAACCAAACTGAATGAAATAAATAGCATTTGAAATCTCAGACTTAGGACAGAGAATGGAGTAGTCAGTAGTTCATGGGAGAATCATGCAGACTCACGGTATATTTATCTCATGTAGGTGGAAAAAATACATATATATAGCTAAAATAACAAAAATGCAAAAATATTACTTTCCATGTATCAGATTTTAAAATATTGGAAAATTTGAGATGGAATTGAATTTGTCATCATGTAAAAACAAACATTATTAAAGATAGGGCATGTGGTGATATGTATTAATATCCAAATTACAAGTACATTTTTGAGGCTGTGATTCCCTTCCTAGATCTCACATACTTAAGAATGTGAAATGACAAGTATAACTTCCCACACTTGTGTAATATCAAAATTCTGAATGATATTTCATAGTCCATTCAGGCCGCTATAATGAAATGGAGTAGGCCTTGTAGCAGATAAACAAGAACAATTTACTTTTCACAGTCTGGAGGAAGGGAAGAACAAAATCAGGACAATGAATACTCAGTATCAGGTAAAAGCCTGTTGCTAAAGGCTTCTCCTTCTGTGTCCTTATATTGTGATAAACTCTGACCAGCTCCCTTTGGTCTCTTTTTTTTTTCCCCAGTCCTCTTTATGAAGGCCAGATTCTCATGCATGAACAACTAATCTTTATGGGAAATTTGGCCTATAATCCAGACAAATACAATCTTGAACACCATAATCACAGATTTTCAAACTCTGAAAGATAAAGATCTCCACGTGTAATTCTATAAAACGTAGTGAAAATATTGAATATATTTATATTACAATAAGTGGATTTGTCTGAGAAACAAACTCAACAGAACCTTTCCACTTTATACAATAAAATAAGTGCTATTAACATGTATACTTCTGTAACCAAAAACACCCAGGTATGCTTATGATGTTGAAGAGGATAAAACTTACGAATCGTCAAACTGTTCCTAAACAAATAAGTGAAAAAGCAAAGTTTATAAGCAATTTGTCCTGGGTACTTTTCTGTAATTGCTGAGACAAAATACCTGACCTCCAAAATTAAGGAAGAAAAGATTTATTTAGCTTACAGTTCTCAGCTGGCTCCAAGGCAGAGTGGCACATGGCAGAGGGCAACAGTTCATGGTGGGGAATACAGCAAAAGCAACAAGAGCAAAAGGGAGGAGTGGGCAGAGAGGCAGCCTCTTTCCCTCCCTTATATTAATGAAACTATCCACCCCTTGGCAGGTATAGCACTCACACCCGTAATCACAGCATTGGACTATGAATCAATCATAAACTCTAGAAGCCCTCCTTATGACTGCATGAGGCTTTTGGGGGACACCAGACACAAACCAGAACCCATATTATGTAATACTTGTTAAATTTGTGTACCTAAGTTTATAACAGAGCTCATCTGAAATGCCTTACAACCTACATTTCAATGAGTGATCAAAAAATGTAATGTGTCACCACCACATATGCAATTGCTCAGAACCAGAGGTTTTGAGAAATTTTACTTTCTGCAATGACAATTGTACAGAAAAGGGACAAGCTTCATTTACTGAGGAAGTTTCAGCACTTTTTAGGCACATTCACAATATTTACACAGAAAATCAACATTCTGATAATGCACTTTCAGGAAGTTGAATTTCCAAGAAATGCATACAAAATATTACAACACTCCCAAAGATTTCCCCCAATGTATGTATACTTCCAGTATTGGAAATGATTTAAACATGAACTGTAATGGTGAATGTAAACTAATGATGACAAAATAAAATAGTACAAATAGTAAAAACAAGGCAGAGGTTCTAGCTCAGTGGCAGAGGGTATGCTTTGCATATTCTGCCTCCTACACTGCTGCTCTCTTTCCTCCAGAAAAATCTACAAAAAAGTTGACATATAAAAAGTGTGTGGTAGGAATGGATTATTGAGAATTATAAGATGTTCTGGAAGAATTGGCCAACTGTCACAATCATTAAAGAAATATCTTTTGAAGCTTTGTAATGTGATGAATAGGTGATTTTTTTCTTTTAGGCAAGGCTGTTCTCAGATAATACGTTCACATTCATTTTATAGTGACACTTTTCCCTTTAAAATTCTTCTGTGATTGGATCTATACTGATATGAAATCCCCCTATTAAATTTTCTCATCTTCCATGCAATGCTTCTTTGGGTAGGTGTTAGTTCATTCCGTACACAGTCACATACGGACTCCAATTTGGCTGAAGCTATAATGGTGATTAAAGAGCAATACTATTATGTAAGTGTTTCAACAGACTGCAAACAATTATTTTTTAACCAGCCAGCAACTCTGTCGGCTTCTTCATAGAAATGTAGCTTTAATTCTTTATAATTTCAGCATTTAGACTTTCAGCATTTGGAAGGAATGACAATGCATACAAATGACACATTTGTAAATGAGTTTCAGCTGTTGAGATATCATATGTCCAGTTCACTCATCAGATTTTCTGCCAAATGTATTGAGCTGAACTGAAAAAAATGCACTTCTACTCATGCCTTGAAATTTATTTTTAAATCTTTGATCAAAACTATCTATCCTTGTTGCTTGTAGACCCATTTGCGATCTGTTTTCTTCTGCAAAGTCCACTAAGCTTTCCAATGTGACTATACAAAGTTCTTTATCTTTCCCAGTCGTTAGTACCAAAATGACTAGAAAAATGATAGGAGGATAAATGGCACATATTTGATAAAAGGAAGTTGAGGACAGTTTTGAAAAAGCCTTTCATTAGTCAACGTGAAACATGCTCAGATCTTTTCTATGTTAGGTTTAGGTGATAGATAAAAGAAATGAATCTTCTACCACCATCCAGTCCTTACCCAGGCATAGTTAACCATATAGGAACCTCTATCTCAGCAAATGTCTTTGGTTGCAAAGATTGCTGGTTGGCCATATTGCACTTGTATTGCTGTTGCTGATCTCTGATGAAGAGTATTGTTTGTAGGCAAGGATGATGTCATGCACCAAGGGCAGAAGTAGTGCATACCTGGGTGAGTTGGCAGACATCTTGTCAGGAGAAGTAAAGTGCTCTACATGCTACTCCACAATTCAGCTTTTTATCTGTCTTTTTTTTCACTAGTCAAACGTCTTCATATTTTTCCTTAGAATTACTTTAATCATATTTTTAAACATATAGGACTGTGACTTTGGAGATTTTGATTTTCAAAGATTTCAGCCTCAACATTTTGATCATTCAGGATTTCAACATTCAGGATGGAATTTCAGATGATGTCACTCAGGATAAGTTTCTGCACTGTTTCATGACCTAAGAACTCTGAAAGGCCCTATATATTAATAGGAATGCAGTAGGGATTAGTTTTTAGCAAATCCGTTTTGAGAGGACATAAACATTGTGAAAGTAGCAGTCCTAAGCCTTCATTATTAGGGTGAAGGGTAAACAAACTGCAACACAGCCATAAAAAGCTTACCACTCTGCCAGAAAACGTGTGTCTATGCTAATCTGCTCTGTTTTATAAAATGTACGATTAAATTAAATTCATGAGAATGCATAGCATCTCTAATATCTCTCCAAAAGAAAAAGTTATATATTAGATTTATATTCATAAGTCATTTGGAAGAATAGTAGAAATTCATGATAAAACTAGCTGTAGCAAATGGGACTTGGTCATTTAGGCAAAAGAAAAAATTCACAGAAACATTTTATACTTTAAATTTTAAATCACGTGTGAATCACTATCAAAAATTAAATTAACATTTTTTTACAAATAGAAAATCAAGACTTTGCAAATTGTTAGACACTGCAAATGTAGAAGTTTCTCTTGTATTCTATCACGTTAGACACTAACTATAAATTTTTTAATTGGCTAGGTAATATAAATTTTAGATTGTGTTATTTAATTATAAAATACTTTTATTGCAAGAAATGTGGGTATAATGCTAATAACTAGAATACACAAGAATTCTACGAATTGCCAAAACAAAAACAATTCAAACATATAAAAAGGCAATCCATGAAGGAGGCAATGCAAACATCTAAGAAACATATGAAAAAATATTTAATGCCTCTACTAGTCAAGATAATGAAAATCACAGCAATATAATCTTTTTCATCCTGCAAGTAATGATAATTATAAAGATTAACATCACTGAATGCTGGTAAGTATTCAGGGAAACAGATAATCTTAGTAATTAATGGCACAAATTTAAGTCTTGCCTACATATTAGAAAACTTAACTAAATTGGTGAAACCGGTTGTCTTTTCTTCTATTTTGGATAAGTTATACATTTATATAAATACATAATTACAAATCAAGAGATAGCCAGCATGGATAGTGAGAAACATAACTTGAACTCTTTTCACTTGTTGACCTCTTAATCCCCTACTCTAAAGGTGAAGAAAAATATCATTTTCTGTTAAATTCCACAGGTGTGTATATGCACAAATACACATATACATGTTTGTATATATACATATAACAAATGCACATATACACATACATAGATATATAATATATTGATTTCTAATTATATATTCACGTATGTGGTACTAACATATATGGTAACTCCCCTTTTTATACCTTCAACAACCTGCCAAATTCATTCTTCTGCAATTAATCTGTTAGTTGTGGACAGCATTCTTTTCCTCATGATGATGTGTGGGTGGCCGGGTATCCCAATAAAATGAGTGTCATAATTTATCTTCCATTGCTTCTTGTCGACGTTATACACTGTAAAAACTGACACTATTGTAAGCAATGTTGTACTAACCATACACATATTTAATTTCCTAGAGGATGTAATGGAGAAAGGATAAATTCACATTAGGGAAGTGTACTCTGATAATTATATAAATCAAGAATTATAAACTTGCACTTCACTAAGTTAATAACCATAAGTTTAAACATAAATAAATATTTGCATGTTAAAGTATATAAAATACTGATATGCAAAATAATGCTGCATAGCCTACACAATTATCATATAAATAATTATCAATGCAATTTTAAATATTTATTATCTTTATTCATCATTTCAAATTTAAATTCTTTCCTCTTACAAACAAATGAAATACACCAGAAATAATTTGTAAATAAATTTTCAGAAGTAAATGACATTTCTGAAATTACTTAGTTTCTGCCAGGAAATAACAATAAAAGTGACATTATGTTTATGCAATCAGTAGAATACAGAATGCCAGACTAATGTTTCATAATCTGAAAAAATATAATACTGATAAGAAAACTAAGACCATTCTTCTAGGTATTAGCCATGTTAAACTATATGTTGCTCTGTATAAGTAGTGTACGTATGTGTAAATATATTAACACCTGAACAAGAATTTGCATCAGCAAGACGGCAGCGTAGTAGTTTCAGGCATCTGCTCCACACATGAGACTTGGGGTGGAGCCTTGCAGATGTAAAGTATAACGTAAGTGGAATCTTAAAGAATGTATCTCAGAAATAAAGACTGGTATACTTGTTACTGGGTGCTGGGAAAAGTGGGAATGTGTTGGTGAAGCATTTCCCACTGTCATTTATGTGATGAATAAACTATAGACATTTAATATATAGTAGGATGCTGCTGAGTGACTTAGTTAACCCTACATTGTACCCTTGAAATTTAATAAAAGATAGATTGCAAGTATTCCCATGACATATATATATATATACATACTAGGTAGTTACGTAAATTGATTTTATGTAATAATTAGTACAATTAATGTAATAATTTCACAAAGCATATAGATATATATAACTTTACAATTTAAATAATTTTTTTCATATTTTCACACACCAAAATAAATTTTTAGAAAAAACAAACCTACCCAGGAAGTGTTGGTAGTAACTTCATACTGTAGCAATATTTACCATTATATTCTAAGTTGGTGAGGCAGACCCCTCATGAATGGGATTTGGGCTTTTATAAAGAAGATAAGGTAACTTTTTTGTCCCTTTATCAGGTGAGAAAACAGTGAAAATTTGGTACATGATTCTGAAAACAGTGAAAATTTATGAACTGATAAAGAGGCCCTCACCTAATCCAACAATGTAGGCTTAAACTTTCCAGCCTCTGCAACTGTAAAACATAAATTTCTGGTTTTTTAAAACTACTTAAATAAATGGTGTTTTGTAGTAGCACCCTGTATTAGTCAATGCTTACTAGAGTCACATATAGAAGAGTGTCAAAGGGTCTCTCCCTTGGAGATCTAAAGGATTAGGTCAAGAGCTTGGAGCCCATGGCGATGTTGCCTGCAAGTCCACATCAAAAAAGACCCAAGGGCCAGTGGTCTAGAAAGCCTGTGCTCTGGCAGGGTGAAGGATCTGTGCCACAAGGCTGAGAGATTTGCACTGGAAGCCAGGAGACAACATCTGAGATGTAAATGAGGACTGAAGTTCTCCCTAAGGAAGAGAGCAGCCAAAGCTCCTTTGAAGAAAATCCACCAAAAAAACCACCCTCGTCAGGAAAATCAGCAGCATGCAGTCCTCCCCTCCCGTTCTCCATTTATGCCACTCTGGCAGCAATCCTTAGGTGAACTTGCATGCCCAGAACCGCACTGACTCAGTTCAGCTGGGCATAACCACTCAAGATGACCATGAATCCACCACACAACCTAAACATATTAAGACAGTCCTCTAGGGGCTGGGGATTTAGCTCAGCGGCAAAAGCGCCTGCCTGGCAAGCGCAAGGTCGTGAGTTCGGTTCCCGGTACCGGAGAAAAACCAAAAAAAAAAAAAAAAAAAAAAAAAAAAAAAAAAAAAAAAAAGACAGTCCTCTATATGAAGGAAACATAGAGAAAGAAAAGGCTACAGTTTTATTTCCAACATTGTTTCTGCAGAAAGTATTTTAAGTAAATAAGTAGATCAACTTCTAGACATTAGCCAGCAAAAATATGCACAGATATATTTGCCAAAACCATGGTAGCAGAATGGCCATCAAAGTAAATCTGTTTTTTTTTTTTTTGAACAAAACATTTTGAAATAATCTATTTTTCCACCAAAGGACAATGGTCATACATTTTATTATGTAGAAAGTAGAATAATTATAGAGGAACGAAATGATTGTAACTGCTAAAGTAATGTGTAAATTGTTGTACACCTCATAGATGAGTCCAATAAATATATTTTTGGTAATGAAGCCCAGTATAGAATGATACAAATATAGGATTATAACCCAAAAATGCAGAGCAGACAGAATTCATATACTGTTGTTAGCCTGAGTTATTAATTCCAGCGGACAGTCACCTGGCAGCAAAGGACAGAAGTGGATTTCTGAATTGTCTGGGTCAGGGTTTGTCTTTACATAGGTGTCACACAATTTGTCAAAACACATCATATTGTATTTTCATGTCTTCTTCTCTATATTCAGCTTCTACTTCAATAGGAGATACACTTGCAATAAGTTACTAGCAGCTAAATGTGAGGAGAGGAGTCAGAAATGTGTACATTTAAATAACACTTTAATATTGAATAAGTACCTTCACTGTCACTCATGAAGCAAGGACTACCTAGCAATGCCCCTCACTGTATAAAATATACGAAGCAAGTGATTTCAGACATTAGATGACAGGCAATGAATTTCTTTGCTCTGGGAATGAGGGAAACATTTAAAGTTAACTTTGCAATTGCTCTAGTTTACTGTGTAAAGCAAGTTTCCAGGTCACAGCATAGGAAGCAGGATTTCAAAAAGACCCCAGTAATACTTTTCATATCAAATCTCTTATCGCAATGCAGTTTTAAATCATCTATCTTGTCCACTCACTTACAAGCTCAAGTTAGGCAGGAATATGACAGTCTATCAATCCTCAGGATTTAGGTTCCAGTGCAATTGTGATACAGAACAGATACCACAGAAATATCTGATAGAGGAAAAAGCTGACTATAGGAGCTAGGTAATCTACTTATTGGTATGATATGTTTGTGATTGATGGATAGTAGGTGACATTGAAGAACCTCAATACTATTAGTTTAAGGAAACAAAATCAAGACAGAACCTACTACCAACCATGACTTCAAGTGGTGCACCCAAACACGTGAGTTGAAGAGATGAGGGAGAAAGAAAAATCTTTTATTGAGGACCTAATATACAGCAAGAATTTTGCATATATTACCATAGAATTTTCCATGGCCAATTCTAACATGAACAGGCCTAAATCACAGGAAATTTTGCACACAAAGTCAGTATATTACTTATCCCCATCTAGACAATAAATTTCATTGAGTTTGCACCTATGTATGATATAGCTTATTCCTCTTAATCTCTGATCCATTTGGCATTTCTGTCAAGTTTGAAATGTAAAAGGGATGTTCATGTATTTGTTAAATTCATGTATTTGGCCAGAATTTAAAATGGAGCCAATAGCACAACTCAGAGTAATAGTTTCTACTTTAGAGCAAAAGCTTCAATCAGTGAAAATAAATATTTTTATTCTGAAGACATAAACATTACCACTTGAAGAGCTGTTATATGATGTCTAAAGGAATAAAGCATGCATTCCTAAGCCATCCATTAGTATTTGTGATTAATTAACTTGAACAATAATGAGGTGACTGAGACCAGAGTACTCTTGCCTTAATTGATTGCCTGAGTTGCTGGATTAATAAAATCCAATTATTTTCTTATGTAATTGGCACAAAGTCTATTTGTATCTCTTTTTAAATAAGTGTGCTAATGATATAAGAAAATAAGCAAAACAAACTAATTGCAAATGAATACAAAGTTCAGCACAATATTCAGGCCTTGCCAAAATCCCTAGATACAGATTATTTCAAAATCTTTACTTATCTGTAAAACACATACTAAGCTAATTACTCCTGCCACCTTCACTTGTCTGTTGATGTGGGAACAAGGATTGTTACAGCTTTTTAGATAGAAGTGAAAGACCACAGGACTCTGAAATAAAGACCACTCAAAGGAGAATCCCTAGTGTTGCAGAGACTGAAATTTACATAAAAGACTCAAATGCAATCATTTTAATGAGAATGACTTTAAAATATCTTTCACATAACTCCACCGGGGATTCCTGGAATCTTATGTGAAAGCCATGTGAGACTTCAAAGCCCAGTTCTGCCCATCTAAGATACTACTCTACTCAAACACTCTCTATGCTCAAATTTGAGTATTTCTAGACAAATCTGGGTTTTAGTCTCTGGACAATCAAAGATATGTCTAGAATAGTTTGATTTCAGTCGAACAGTAGCCATTTCTTTCTTCAGTATGATCCTTTTATCCATCTATCATTATTTTTTCTCAGCTCATTCAATTTGGCTTCTGTAGCTTTCTCACTTAACCTCTGTTTCCACTGTTGCAATTGAAATTCTTTCTTGTGTCAGTTGATTAAAGCTTACATAAAATTATAAGTATTTTACAAGATACCTAACAACTAAAAGGTGTTATAGGATATGGTACAGGCATGCTGAGCCTCGTGTAGTCTTAAAAACAGTGGGTGAATAGGCGTATATGTTTAAATTGAATAGATTAATATACCAGTTAAATTATAGTTGAAACCATGTGTGGCATTATCACAGGTGTCACTATACTTAAGGATAATTACCACTTACACCTTTAGCTTAAACCTCCCCACAAAAATCGAAGTTTGTATAAATGCTTGCTTACCTGGCTTCCTACTGCAATAAACTTCCACGAACTTCCACTGTAATAAACTTCTGCAAACTATTGATTGTTATTGAAAGCTCACTCTTTTTCCACTTCTCATAATGGTCCCTTTTGTTTCACAGTTGCTTAGATAATTGTAAAGGCAGTTTCATCTTGTTCCTTAGATAAGTCCACTGTATTAGTCTATTCTGTCAATTATTCCTTAGAATAAATCCAATTTTAAACACAGTCTCACCACCACGATTACTATAGCTGTAATTCAAGGCTTGAAGCCACCATTCTATCTCACCTAAATTAGTATAGCAGTTTTTAAGTCTCTCCCACCTTGCCTGACTACCCCAATTCTCAGTAGAAAAGATACAATGAAAGTCATCATTGCCTTTGCTCTGGGAGTAATAGCCAAAATTTAGTGATAGTTTATAAATTTTTCTAGTATGCTCACAGATGATAGAGATAATTAATATAGGAAAAAATGTTTTGTCATGGCTGTTGGCTTTAGGGTTTGCCATCCACGAACATTTGGCCCCTTTACTTTGGTTTTGTACTGAAGCAGCACATTATTGCAGGAGCTCATGGCAGAGCAAAACCATTCAACTTATGGCCAGGAATCAAAGAGATTGATGAAAACACCACAGTTACATTGTTTTTGTCAAGGACATATCACCAACACCCTAAGGACCCCCAACAAGGCAGACCTCCTGAATGTTCCCCCATCTCCCTATAGGAATTCACTGGGGAGTAACCTTGGAAACATGAACCTTTGGAGGATGATTAAGAGCCAAACTTTTTGATTCCATTTCTGGACCCCAAATTTTTACGTCAATCTAATGAGTATTCACCTCATCTCAAAGTCCCTCTCAATCTTGACTATTTTAAAATTTTTCTAACATTCATATGCAAACTCTCCTTTGATGCTCAGAGAAAGACATACTGTGAGCCCTGTAATAATTTTTTTAAAAATGCAAGTTTACATGTTTCTAAGCTACAATGAGACATGGACAAGGTCAGCATTCCTTTCAGCAAACAGAATCACAGGAGGTCCCCCAAAGAGGACATGGGGATTTCAATTTGACACATGAAGTAGGATAATTAACTGTCATTAAAGAAAATGATTCCAAGATGCCTTTGTGTGAAGCATACACAAAATTGTTAAGCAGATTTAGCACATTTGAGGAAACAAGGAAAGGAGTTCATATTGAGCAGTGGAAGGGGATATATTCTGATGCAGAGATTCAATGTGGCTCATTCATAAATGAACTAGGTCAGCTTGTATGCCTGAGCAAGGAAGGGCTAGAGTCTGATTGAACTTATATCAGCTCTGGCTCTGTAGCTCTGGAGGCATTCTTACAGCTTGCACAGTGATTTGTTGAAATTAAATAATTGTTTTTGCATGGTAGGGACAGTTTCTGTTTTCTGTCATTAAGTGATTGCTCTCTCTTGGGGAAATAACCTCAGTGTAGGTCATAGGTCTTCTTTTCCTGGAATTGGAGGTTACTGCAGGATTTAGCCCATTGCTGGACACACCCAGGCATCATTGCAGATATGTGGTAATAAACGCTGGCAACTGGGTGTCTCTGCAAATCCTGAAAATATTTTAGTTATTCTTATTTTGGTGCTCTCAGTCTTGAAGGGGACCAGTTAGCCTGGGTAAATTTAGTGTTAATATAACTTGTAATATAGACACTTCTTAGATGATTACCATGCATGTGTTCAGAGCTGAACAGGATCAGAAATAGAGTATTAAAAGGAATAAGGGAGATGGTCTCAGTCACTCCCTCTGTTGGGATGAAATACCTGACTCTGGCATCTTAAAGGAGGAGAGGTTTCAATCTGACTCACAGTTTTAGAGTCTCAATCCATGTGTGGTTGGCATACTTCAAGATAGTGAGAGGCTGGCAAATGAGCACAGCAGAGAAAAAAAGTAAACTTCTACTATCATAGCCAAGAAACAGGGAGTGCGGAGGAGCTGGGGAGAGTGGAATACCCTTGAACACACACATTCCCCAGTGGCTTGCCTCCTCTGTTGGCTGACCATAGCTTTGTCCTACCTCATGTCCATCTTGTGATTTCCCATTTTTCCCCTACCTTTGACCCACCTCACCTCATGGTTTTGCTCTATAAAAATCTCTAGAAACAACAGAGTTTTGGGTAACTGACTCGGGCCCCCTTCTGTCCCTCTCTTGGACAGACGCTTTCTTTCCCTCAATAAATATATTCTGTGTTTAACCTCTGTTGTTCCTAAAATTAATTCTTTGATTTTAGAGAACACAAACTCTTCCCGGATATCGTTCAGGTTTGGAGTCTCTGTATTCCTGTATTACTTTTACAGTTACCATATTACTATAGCATTGCTTTTTATACATCTTGTGGTTACACTTTTCTGTGGGATGTTTAAGACCAAGTGAAGGTGAGAACTGTATTAATATAAAATATTTATTTTGCAAAATAAAATTTAATTTTTTAAAACTTTAATTTATTAAAATAAAAATTAACTTCTTGCTATCTAACAAGGACAGTGAAATCTCCTCAGGATTCACCTGGCAACCAAGTATGGCACCTCTTAGCTCTTCTGTCAGTGTCAACCATCTGGATGAGTCACAGCCATTGCTTGACCAAGTTCCTTTCTTTGAAAGTGTGAAAGATATTTTTTTCTGTCCTGGCGACTATCCTTAGGCACACTATATATCATAGAATCAATTTCCTCCGTGTTCCCATAATCTCCTTGATCAGAAAATCAGGACTCAACTGAGTTATAGGATGGCCTAGTAGAGGTTCTCTTATGTCCTGGGTTTTCACTGACCTCAGAGGGATAGAGCCAAAATATTAGGTATCCTCTTAACCCATTTAAAATTTTTGGTCTCCAAATATCAGTTAAAAATCCAGTAGAGAAGCTTAATGACATTACATTTTAAAGGAAGCAGTAAGGTGAATACTATTATCTTATTTGAATATCAAGCACCTTGGAAAATAAAATGGAACTGTTATTTTCTAACAACCATAGATATATATTTAAATTATTATAGAATACTAACAGACAACAGTTACATATTTTTACACAGAAATTTAGAAATCAAAACCATTCATAGCATTGCAGCATGACAATCATGTTGACATTTTGTAACATAAATTTTCATTTTGACATAACACTTTTAACCAATCATCTCTCTCTAATACATAAGAAGGTTTTACCTAATTTGTTGTCCTTTAAAGGAAAGTATATCACATAAGTTTTTTGTTAAAAACAGAGGTCTGAATTCAAAGAAAGTCTTGTCATCATAAGCAATCCTTCTGTTATGTTTTGGAAGATCTGAACACCAAGAAGTGTGAATACATTCAATACACCATGAGATTAACACTAATGAGTTGCCATACACATGTGAAAACCTTTATTTCGTAATTTAGTATCATATCAAGAGAATCTTTTGTGAGAAAACCATATTGTAATTCTTTTTCTGAAAAACTTCATCATTTGTCCAATGACCAAATTATCGAGGTGTCTCCTAAGGGACTATAGAGATCACTGGAGGCTCCTTAATAATGAGCAAAGGTTGGCCACTACTCTATTAACCAGTTGGAGTCCTCTCCAATAATCTCTTCCCACTCTAAGGAATTTTGGTTTAATTAGCTTAATTTTTTAATGAGTCATGTGTAAGGTAATTTTGATATCACTTAGACCAGCTGGTAATGTAAGTGAAAGGATGTTTTTAAGACTATAACACAAATTATATTATGAACAAATGATAAAAGAGAAAAACTGTTGAGCTCAAATGAAAAGAGGAACAGCTGTTCACAGAACGGCAGACAAATAGACAAATAACAAGTACACAGAACAAATATCTTCACAAAATCAGAGTACACTCAAATATAGTTTTGACTAAATTGAATTATAGTAACTCTATTACAATTTTAGCAATTAATAATCATAAACACTCAGATTTTGGTTCTCAATTATCAGAGATCTCTCATCAGAAAAATTTGAAAGGAATGGAATCTTTTATCTGTAATGAATATGCATATTTTATATTTTATTTTGTCTTAAGAACACTGATATCTTTTAGCTCAGTTATCTCCATATACTCTATCACCTATTTAGACCTCAAATTTCCATTTTGTCCATTTCTTCAATAGACTGCAGGTCAAATCTAGCCAAATCTTTGTCAACATCTTTTCCAGATCTGACTGCATGGTACAATCAAAGAGCATGCTCTAGTAAAACACAAGAATATCCTGCACCCCAAATTCGTTTTTCTTTTTTTAACTACAGGCAAATTGGTTTTATCTTGAGGATGGAAATAGCCTTTATTTAGTCACCTTAAGGGGAAAATGTAAAGGCTTTTCTTTTTAAATCCCTGTGAGGTTTTATTCCCTGTAGAATGATCTTTTGTATCTGTCCAGGTCAGCAATCTAGCACCTTTGTTTTTGCAGACCTTTAGCTGCCACACCTGGAGTTCATCCCACTTGTGTCTAAAGGTCCTTTAAAATGACTTTTTTCTTCCTTTTGTTTTTTTTTTTTTT
>NW_004955422.1:7752114-7765443 GCF_000276665.1 Chinchilla lanigera | reverse complement strand
TAAACAGCATGCAGATCTGTATTTTTGTTTTTAATTTATGACACTCAGGATTGAACCTAGGACCCAAATAAGCAAGCACTTGACTAATGAGCCACACCCCAGCTGTAGAACAGATGGAGAATGTCTTACACATTAAAGTTTTTTTTTTTTTTTGTTTTTGTTTTTTTTTTTTTTTCTCCGGTACCGGGAACCGAACTCATGACCTTGCACTTGCCAGGCAGGCGCTTTTGCCACTGAGCTAAATCCCCAGCCCCGACTTTTTTCTTTAACTAATCAATTTCGCCTTTGAACCCAAAAGGTATTAAAAGACCAAAATCCTTGGATCCTTTTCTATTTTATTCAAAATTTTTTAAATTTTGTCAAGAGAAATGATTAATTGAGCACCATGAGAGTCTAGGATAATTTAAGCAATGTTTTGAGTAATCTTGGTTCTTCCCTCTATAATCCAAATTAATCATACCAGGCAGAACCTGGTCATTGTACTGAGGCTCTGCCTCTGTTTGCTGCTTTTATTCTTTCACCTCAGGACTGTGCAAACTGCTAGCAGGGGCTCCTTTGTCTTAATACCAGGACTGGGCTCCCTCCCCCACATCCCCGCTCCCCAAGCAGTACTGTCAGGTCAGGTGGGGAATGTGGCGGAGGCCAGTAGTTTCTCCTGCTCTGCCACTCCAGCCCTGGATGTCCTATTTTTCCCTGCATTTAGAGCACAGGCATTGTTTGCACAATTTCTGGTGCCAAAAGCACATACTGTGGTGCTGATGCTGGTGCAGCGGTGGTGACAGAGGTCAAAGCACACCGCAGTTATATCTCTCCTGTTTTTCCACAAGTGGCCAGGCCTGTGATTGGTGGCATTTACCAGCAGCTGTGGCTGGACTGAGCGTGCGGATATGCAGGCAGCTGGAAAATCCCAGCTGGGTCTGCCTAGGACCAGAGCACAGTGCCCTCACTGTGACCTGTTTGTGCTCCTCCCCTCATCATCTGACTGAGCAAAGCTAGAGGTTCAAGCTCTATCTGTGTCACCATTTCTCTGCTCTCCTTTTCCCATTTGGGAGTGATTTTAAAACAGTGCTTCATGATAAGTCCTTCATGGTGATCTTAAAAAGCAAGGTAAATACAGAAACCAAGAAAGCAACAAACATTTTTATATATATCTATGTACAACTGTAAGCATCTGTGGTTCTTGAAACTCTGTCTATCCCATTTTTAACTACTAGTAAGTCAATGTGTCTTTCTCCTTTTGGCTTCTCTTAAGTCTATCTCTCTCTCTTTAAACTCATTTACCTCTCTGGCTCTGTTGAACCCATTTCTGGCCCTAATGAGCACCTATCTCCACATTTTACAGCTTATGTGCCAGTACCATACATTGCAGTGCTGAACACCAGCTCTCACCAGTGTGACTCTCCCCCACTGTGTGCTCTCTCAGGAAGAGTTCTCATCGCCCACCTGTGTCCTACCAAGTGTGCCTATTCAGGCTCCAGAACATTGGGACTCATTGGGTTCTTGCTGTACCCTGGAAAGAAATGCCACAAGAATGAGGAAAAGATAGACAAGAGACAAGATCTTGTCTCTTGGGTCAGGTCGAGGCCTCTTACCTGATGAAAAAGAGGCCCTGAAGAGCAGTAGGGGTGTTTACTTCTACTGTTGCAAAGTTGTTATCACAAGGAACACAAGGTTGCCTAGTCACTAATGACTGAAACTGTCCAGGCAGGATGCTTTTCTCAAGACTTAGGTTGCTTGAATGATTTAGGCACTATGGCCTCATCTTATCTCCAAACATGTAACCAATTTCCAGTTCAAGCCACTCCCGAGAAACTACCAGCTGTGTCTTGGGTTTGTAGAAAGCTGGATTACAAGCCTAGAAAATAAAGAGATGGAGTACAGACATGGAGAAGCTATGGTAACATTGATCATGACTTAGAACTATTGATTTTAGGCTCCTTTCTACCTATCTTTGTTTCTTCTACCTATTTTTCTTTCCTATCTCATTGTGTTGAAAAGGGAGGAAGAGGCAATAAGAAAAGGCTGGACCCTATCATAGCCAAAATTAAATCATAATTTATTTGTCTAGTTTCTAAGGCACACCTAAAGTGAAATATGGGATTTTACTGCTCATATTCTTACAAATATTCTGGTTTTCTGAGCCCATGCTAGAATAACTCATTAAGCTTTTTGCATAGTATTCCAGGATTTCTCTAGATCCTCCAAAGTTATTCAAATTATTTCTGCAAATCAATTCTAAAAGTTCTCCTATAAGATGAGGTATCCAGTAATGGCAAGACCTCTTTTCTTGGTACCACATTTCTGTGTTATTCAGCTTGCTGTTACTGTAATAAATATCACATACACAAGGATGACATAGTCAAATGTCAGGACAAGGACAGACAAATTCCTGGACTTTAACTTGTTATTCATTAAAACCCTGATCGGTATTTTCCTCTAACTTGCACCAGGATGTAAAAGTGATTTTTGCTAAAAACATGACTGTTCATTCAGTTCTATCAATGTCCGCTAGGTAACTAAAAGTAAGATGGAGTTTGGCCTTCACTTTGTAAAACTCTGGTTCAAATTTTCATCTGTGAATATAGAAATTGCAGTCAGTTTGGTGCATCTTTCTAAAAGTTGGCATACATTTTATTAGCCCAAAACTTACTTTGCCTACTCTGTAGCCCTTTAAGCCTGAAAAGACTTAGGCTCAGAAGTTTCCATCCCTAAATGTTGGATTCCAGCAGAGCCTCATATAACTGAGAATGTTATAAGTCATGAACATTTTTCACATAGGAATGGAATTGCCCTGTGTATCGTGAGAATTCTCTGGAAACTATGAAACCATGACAGAGAAAATGATTGATCAGATCCCTGCCTGGCACAGTACCCCATCCTTTGGACAATTCTCAGTGTGATCTACTGCACCAGAGTGTGCCACTGTAGTCACTCTCAATTTGAACCCTTCTCCATATATTCTCTTACCTTCCAATTACTGTTTTGCCTATGTTTTCATACTGTTGCTTTAGTTTTAGTTTCCATTGTTATCAATGCAAGGACCCACACTAACTGACAATATAATCAGTCTATTAAGGAATTTATTTTGGCTCACAGCTTTGGAATTTTCAGTTTCTGATGGATGAGTCCTGATATTATTGTGCCTATAGAAAGGCAGTACATCAACTCAGGAGTATGCACAAAAGAAAGGAAAAGTGAGAAAAAGGAATAGAGCCAATTGCCACAGTGCTCTTTAGGGCAGGACCCCAGTGGTTCAGTGACCTTTCACTAGGCTCTACTTCTAACGCTCCACAGCTGCCCAAGAGTGCGGCTCTGGAGACTAACCCTTTGACATGTGTAATTTTGGGATGAACTTGATATCCTAACTACTGCAAACCTGTACACGTTCTTTACTTTTTCATTCTTTTTTTCCTCCAGTCTAGTTACTCTGGTTAGTTGTATAATTTGACTGGCTTCAGTTTTAGTACTTGCTTCTACTACTCCATCTATATTTAATATTTGCTTAATTTTTATTTTCTGTAGCACACTTGCAGTGTGTCTCCTCAGTGTATCTTTCTCTGGCTATATTATTTCAGATTTTACCTTTGCAGATACTCTATTCCTTTACTTAGCTTTATAGAGTTTTGCATATTTCCATCATCTAATAAGAATATTATATATTCCATGTAATTTCAGTCTCTCTTCTCTAAATATTAACTCTGTTAAGTCAAGGAAGTTTGTATTTTGTTCTCAGCTCTATTCCCTGCACTTAACATTACTTGCTGCCACATGCTAATTTTGCAATAGTCATTTTCTAAAAGAATAACTGGATATGACTACAGCAGACAGGATTGTACTACAATTCTCCATTCCTTTATAGGTGTAGATCCCTTTACTCATGTTTCTTTCTAGTGTTTTCCTAATGTTGGGGTGAGCCAAGGGGGCTCCTCTTACCTTGAGCAAAAGTCAGGCCATGTAATTTGTTATGGCTGGTAGATTATTGGAAATAAACTTTTGAGAAGCACTTGCACATTCATAGGAGAGGAACACTTCCCAAGCTAGGCAGAAAAACCAATTGAAACCAAGTTAGACTAAACTGTCACCAGGAAATTCCCATATAAATGGGCTCATTAAGTGTGCATTGTGAACAATAATAAGCTTCTTGAATATTGGGGGATTTGTTATACAGCTGGAGTCAATTACACATTGGGCTAAAGAAGAAAATTGCTGAAAGTCAAAAATGGTGTAATGCCATTCCAATTAATTAGCATGCTAGGCAAATGAAACAATAATAAGTAAAATATTAGTCTTTTGCGGTTTTGCTTAGTTGCTGCCAAACTGAAGCTTTGCTCTGTACTCAATTTTAATTATTTATTTTAGCCTAAGTTTTAGGATATAATTTTATCTTACACATTGTTCATTTGTTACTTGGCTCTTTGTTAAACCGTTTTTTAATTGGATTCCTTTTTCATTTCACATTAGTTTGTTTCAAACCTCTTTAAAAAAGAAATTTTGTTGAATAACAATAACATGAATTATTATAGTAGCATAGTTTATATTTGAATGTTGCAAAGCACCAGTTGTAGTATTATTTATACTATACATTTTTAACGACAATGAACAGTGGTTGATGTAAATGCAACAAATATTTAAGTATTTAGAGTTAAATTTAGAATTACGTTAACATCTGTTGATTGTCATGAATACCTATTTATTTGAATTAACAGAACACATTGTCCTAGTGTTAGCATTCTAACTCATATAATAATGAGTTAATTTTACCATCTATGTTTTTATCTTAATAACATCTATTGGAGTTTAGCAACAAGACACCAGAACTCATATATTAAATATTTTGCTTATCCTTAAATTATTAATTGTGTAACTGGATTCTATATCATGATAGTTAAAATAATAAAATAGTATCACCATGACAAGAACACATTTTAAAGTTAATAATAAATTATAATATAAAGATTCTCAGTCATGTTCAGCCACATTTTTTACCTAAAATTAACATTTTAATCCCGAATAATTACTTTAAATAGTAGCCAGACTAAATTGCTAAAGTGATATATATTTATCTTTAAATTCCATACTGAATTTACAAACAGCCTCATCATGTATGTGTGTGCACAAATATACACAATTGCATGTATAAATTCACTTGCTTGAAAATTGGTTATTGAAAATGTACCTTTTCCTTTCTGAAAAATTGCTCATGAGCATTCTGAATAAATCTTAAGAATACACACAGAACTATTCCTCTTTGCAAGTAGAACTCTTTATTACATTCAATTTATTAGCACACTGGGCCTGCATAAGTATCATATAAAATTCAATTAAAAAGTACTTAATTAAGCCAAAGGATTGAATCAAGAAAATGTTTGAATAACAAATTGTGGCATTGATTTTTTCAATTTCTTTACTCATAAATGCATTTTAAAATTAATTTACTATTTTTAAACTAACCTTTAAAAGCAAGAACTCACCTTTTAAACTGATCTGTTTTGAATTCAAATGAAATGCCTTCGAAGAGAGTAATAAGTAAAGATCAATTTCCTATAACCTTGTATCAAATTGAATACTCTGTCAGTTCATACCGACCCATATTGAATATAGAGATTAAGCATGGTGAAACACTTTTGTCATTCATACATGCACTGCATGGGTCCAGAGACCATATTTGTGGACACTGATGAAAGTGAAAAAGGTGAGAGCTGAGAAAACAGTTAGAAATAGAATGAGTCACCAAAACACAGTGGCCAGAAAAGTCAGAGAGATGTCTAGATGAAAAAATGAATTTGTAAAGTAAATTCAATTGTAAATTTCAATCCTACAGAGGACTGAAAATAACTGATATTTCCAATATCAAGACAATGCCTTTGTGATTTCCAGTGATTTCTGTTTGGAATTTAACTGAAGTTAAGTGGCCATGATCTGAACTGTGTTCCATAGAATTCTAATCTTCTACTCCAAGTCTCCAGTTTTATGGGAAAATATAGTTATCAGTGGAAAGGTGGGCCTTTCAGGGAATACAGGAGATTATGAGACACAACAGCTCCGTCAGATGGGTGGGAATGACAAGACTGTGGGAAAAGGGAGAGGTTCTGATACAAGAGTTGCTTGTGTCCTTCATCAGAGTTCCTTTCTCTAAGATACATTGGGAAACACATCCATCCTACTCACTGCAAGTATGATTTCTATCATTGAAAGCTAGCCAAACAAGTAGAGATGGTTAGAAAGGAGTATTATCTACAGTGATTTTTGTTTCTGTGTTTGTTTGTTTGTAATTGGAATTGAACCCAGGGTCTGCACTCTGACCTACAACTCCAACCCTTTTTTTAATGTTTTATTTTATGAGATAGTGTCTTAATATTTCACTAAATTGCTCAGGTTGGGCTTGAACTTGCAATTCTCCCAGAATGCTTGGATTACAAGTGTGTGGCACCACCCACGGTCTATAGTACTTCTTTGTTTTATTTTAAAAATAAAAGGAGGAAAACATTAATAGACAGACAATCTTTTACAAAATAGCAAAAGAACAATACAAACAATACACAGTTACAATCAAAGTTGTAGGAAATTAACAATGGTTGTTGTATTACATATTGATATCTTCAGAGTGGTTTCTCATGAAAATAAATAGAGACGTGCAATATTGATCAATCAAGGACTCATTGACAGTTTCTTCCAGCAAAGAAATGGGAGACAGTAGATCAACTATGTTAACTATCCTGTATATACATACACACAAAATTTGTCCTTTCCCTTCTCTTTTTCCACATCCCAGTTGCCCTTTACCTTTGAGCATTTAATACTTCTTGACAATAGCAAGACAATACAGTTAGTAGGAGATTCCTTCCACTGTGAGGTAAAAGCTTCTAAAAATCTTTTCACATGAATGGGCAAGATTTTCTTAGGAACAATTTAGTCAAAGCCAGTCTGACAACGGTCTTATTCACTAAAATGCATAAAATGTTGACTACCCAAACCCTAAATTATCGTGTTTGTAAAATGAGTAACAGTATTTACATTACTAGTTTGTGGGAGCTATTAAGTAAGGCTTTACATTACAATGCATTGAAACAGAACTTGACATTTTAATTATGCACTATTTATGAGAATTACCATTTTATACTACTACTATAAGTGTCTATAATTGAACAAAATATGGAAAGAAGAGTGAGTATACACTAGAAAATACTGTAGACTACCTATATAGACAATCTGAATATTAGAAACTTAGAAGTTTTGATTCATGTGTGTCTTTAATTGGAGAAGCAAAAATAATATTCTTCATAACCTGATCACAGAAATGCCAGCAAGCATTTTACTACAGTTAGGCATCCTTTCCATTTTTTACTTAATTCAGAATTGCATGAATGGTGCAAGTTACCCCAACCTCTTTTCCCTCATGAATAAATTCATTCCCCCATTTAACTTGGCTTCATATGACATAGCACAATACATTTCAGAAATATGAGGTTCCAGAAGTTGCCTGTAAATATAGAGCTCTAATGGTTTCTGATCACTCAAAACCCATGGTTAAAAAAATAATAATAATCCTAAATAGAGATGGATTGATAGTATGCTAGAAGATATCGCTGCTGCTAGGTTTAATAAAATGTGATTGACATGCTTAGATTTATCATGGGGAGGATCTCATTTTCATAACAATCAAAAATGACATAGAGCAAAATTTGCCAGCAGTGAGAGAGATGAGACCATTAAGACCTTGTTGTTTTTATTTCCAGAGAGTGCATCTTTTTTTATGAGTGTGATTTCAAAGACCTGTCCCTGTCATCTGACTACCCAGGATGCTGCTTGGGACTCTGCTCGCTCCCTGGGATTCAGGCAGTAATTCCATTTTCTGGGAGGACATTTGGCTGGTGTTCTTCAAAGTTTATGAGTCAACTCGTTGATATTCAGAATAAAGAAAGAGGTTTGAAACTCCTAAACTGATAAATATTTTTATAGGAGTTTGTTTCGAGTAGAAAGGCATTCAGTTTTTCAGCTTTTACACTCACCTTGGCGTCTTTTCTTTATGTCTGTGATAGGAATTTAAGGGGAAACAGATAAAACCACATTTTCACAACTTAACTCACACTTACCTTTCTCAGTTTTTACTGAGGTAAATCGTTCAGTACTCAATCCTTCTCCTGTGATATTGGGTATCTGAAGAAAAAAAAGCACTGTAGTAAGTGTTTAGATTACTATTTAGAAGATTTGAGTTTTTAGCTTTTTTCAATCTCAGAAATATTGTTGTGTTATGTTTTCTGTCCTTAAGCATAAAGTAATAGTTTTTAATAATAGAAATATTTCCAGAAATAAAAATGTCTTTTGCTCAATTAAGAATCTGAAGGTATTCAGATATAATAGAATAAATGTAGTTCTTAAGATTTCAGATTCTGTCACAAGTTCAATCCTCGGTACCCATCCCCCATAAGACGGCTTCAGATTCTAGAGTAAAACTGAATTTCAAATAAGGTGCACATGACTTATTAGTTGAATAAACTTAGATATTTGATGTTTTAATACTTTTTTATTTCTTCAAGTGATATTGATAATTGGCAAAAGATCTGAGTAAAAACAAAATCCCTGAATAAGATAAGCAAGTGGACTGCCCATAAACACATAAAGATATGCTCAATATCAGTAGCCATCAGCAAAACAAAAACAAAACCACAATGAGATACCATTTGGCGTCCACTATGGTTTTAATTAAAAAACAAAATGACAACTCTAGGGGAGGAGATAGCATAATTAGATATTTTAAATATTTTTGTGAAATTATGCAGTGAACTAAAAAAGAAATAACTGTTCCTCAGTTCTCATGGTTAAAAAGAGTTACCACCTGACCATACGATCATCTGAAAATCTTATTATTGACACTTTTATTTTTATTTCTGTCAGTAGGGCATTCTTGTTTTGGAGACAAATATCAAATTTTAAAGAAAGAGAAGTAAAATTTAACTTATTATATTGCTTATGAGTTAAACACTTTTCTCATCATTTGTATTGGGCCACAAAGATAGGAATGTGTGAAACAGCATTGACATAAGTGGGATATCCAGCAAAGTCTGACTTTTATGTTATTTCTTCATATAGACCTTTGGTATTGTGCAAAAGTATGAATCACTCAAATAATTTTTTAACCTGGCAAAGGGTATAGTATTTAGGATTGATCCACAGAAAGTTTAACATGAATCAGGGGTAAATTCTATACCTGTACCCCGTATTATGATGGTCCTTTGCTACATGTGGCTATTACATGTAGATTAAATTAAGTAAAATTTAGCAAAATTCAAAACTGCATTTCTGAGTCTTATTGGCCTCATTTTAGGAGCTACTGGCTAATGCAGATATAGGAAATTCTAATACAGAAGAAAGTTTTATTAGACAGTGTGCACTATCTAGAGTACTATGCTCATACCCCTTTCATTAATTGGTATATGTAATTCTATTCACAATTGATAGATAAGAACAAATCAAAACAATTTGCTAGAACCTACTAGGTAAGAATCCCTGAGAAGTTTACAATTGCTCTGAATCATTTTATATTAAGAATTCAGGATTAATATAATTATAAAGATGGAAATGAAGTATCCTGTCATACTTTAAATGTGTCTTTTCCATCCCACCACGTATCTGTTTTTCAAACCTTCCATTCTTAGGTAAGTATGGGTAAGTTCTACCTACTAAAAACTTCTTATTTTATCCACTGATATTTCTCTAGATAATTCCAAATCAATGAACCTTAACTCCTTCAGAATTTTCTTTTTATCTAGATGCATTAATGACACAATTTTCATTGTCACCACTGGAAAAAAAATCTCTGAAGGAAGAGACAGAAAGGCTGAGCATGAATACCCTTCTGGTTATAGACTTGTTTCACAATCACTGTTTCCTCATCTATAGCACAGGGATATGGTGCCTTCATCAGTAACTGTTTTCATCTGGGGTGACAAGAAGTATTTAAAAAAGCTCTTAAAATACCCTGAGTCAAAGCTTTCTCCATCGTTAAGGCAATAATTAGTAGGAGAAATAGAATTACATGAACCGATTAATTCTTTAAAAAGCACTCAGCACTCAAAACATTTAGTTATCCTCTTGGTTTTGTTCTTGGAATTTCTAGACATCATCGTTCACTTTCCACTCTTTGTCACATATAGGTGCTATGATTCTCTTCCCAAACATCATGAAACTTTTGCTTGTCACTGTGCTCAACAGACTATCTTTAACAACACTTTTCTTTATTCTGATTGAGTGGCATTTGCTACTTTTGAAATTTCTGATATCAGGAGTGCCAAAATTACTAATCCAATTGTCTTTGCAAGTCATGCACCAAATAGTGCCTCATGTATAGAAGTTTTATTTTATCACAGTGTGTCTCAGACATTAACATGCTAGATATTCAGTCAACACAGTTCAAAAATAACTGAGATGTGGGTAATAGTGGGAGAGAGCACACATTGCCAATGAAGAAGTTTTCCTTTATCTTAGGTGTGAAGTTATTCCTTAAACGCAGAATTAGAGAAATCACACAATAAAAAGAAGTTGTGTTACTCCTTTCTATTACTATATTAAATGCCTGAGATAAATTCATTTGTATACACCAGAGGTTGCTTTGTCTTATTTATGCTCTGAGGAATACAGTCCACGTATCTTAGGTCCCATTGTTTCTGTAGGGGGTGAGAACTGGGGCAAGTTTCTTATGGTGATAGGAAAGGAGAGAAGAGGAAGGGGTGGGGTACCAATACTCCCTTCTAGGATATGCTTCTGAGATCTGATTTCACTCCACCAGATGCTATTTCTTTAAAATTTTACCACCTCCAACCAGCTCCACACACTAGGGATCAAGTTTTCAATGTGTGCAACTCTGAGGGTCTGTTTTGCTTTAGATATAAAATGGCTCCCAAAATGTCATACGTTTCCAAGATGAGAGGATCATGGGTATGTGAGAGCTGGCTTACTGTTAGCTGGTAGAGTCTGGTTGGAGTTGATCACTGGAGATATGACCCAGAAGGCTATATTCTTGATGCTAGTTCCTCCCCTTCTCTTTCTGCTTGCCACCTGCCATGAATTAAGCACCACTACCCCTGCTATGTCCCTCTGCCATCCTGTTTCTTCCTGGGAGCCAGTTGACTGTGGACTAAAATCATGAGATAAAACTCTCTCTCTCTCCTCCTCCTCATCATCATCATCCTCTTCCTCCTCCTCCTCCTCCTCCTCCTCCTCTTCTACTTTCTCTTCCTCTAAGTTGTGGGTAGCAGTTATTCCTTTTCCATGAAAGGAAAGAGGCTGAAACTTGTGCTAGTTACCAGAGAAGTGGGTTGTTGCTGTTGCTGTACTTGATCACGTGGTTTAGAAGCTTTGGGAACTAGTATTTGGTGCCAGTACCTGAAAGTGGCTAAGACAGGGGCATTAAAGGTCCATATGATAATAGTGTTTAAACTGATACCCAGAAGCCTTGTGCTATGTTTCTCCCTTTGGCCATATTTCAGAGTGGAAGATTGCAAAACGGCCCAAATCCTCTCACTTTCTGGACTAATGTGCCCTTATCTGTGTTTTTATTAGTCCTTCTTCTCAAACGTGAAGTCTATTTCTGCAATCTTTGCATATAGGCTTTCCTGGGTCTTGCTTTCATTTATAGAAGGCCACAAAAGACATCATGTTCTAGCTGTAAGACTCAAGAAACTTTGTCTCTAGATCTCTCATGGTATCTTCACATAGTAAAAAATAAGCCAACTTCGTCACTTATTATTACAGTCAACATATTATTTGTCACCATATATGTGCATGAATCCATCCTGAATCATCCTTTTTCAGTTTCTTATATTGCAGTTTTCATCAGTTGAGTCAGAAACAATACATTATATCTAAAAAAGAACCCATGATTTAGTAAAAAGTAAAAATTATATATTTTCTTGAAGATAGGTTACAGCAGTTGCCAGGTGCTTACAGCAAACCAGACTAAATATAGTAATTTAAAACAATAAACATTTCTACTGCTCCTGAACCCACCTGTCGGCAAATAGGAGATAGGAGCAGACTCAGTGGGACAGCTCCTTGCATTTCACCTGGACTTTCTTATGTGACTACAGTCAGCTAACAAGTCAAATGGAGAGCTTGTTATGAAGGCATCCCCTGGGATGGATCATTTCTGTTGCATTATTGTTTTTCATGCTACAGAAATAAAATTTTAATAATTCTGATATAAAGAGTAAAATTATGGAACACATAATGTCCAAGGTAAGAGATATATGAAAATTTCATAAACATTCTTAACATACATCACTGAGAGTTCTAGAAAAAAAAGAAAAAAAATTTGAACAAAATTATCACTTCAATAGACAATGCTATAGCATTTTCCCTATCTGAAAATACACAAATTTATGGAGCCATAAAATGTAAAATATTTTGAAGAGTTAAAAAAAGTCTACAATATACCTTTTCACAGTAATATATAAAAATGAAATCAAAGAGACAGTGTAAGAAGTTCTGGTTGACAGATGTTGGGTTGGCACTTTCAAAATTACTTGCAAAAAGTACAATTAAAATTATATTAAATTGTAGCAATAGAAAGAATATAATAATGGAGAGACATCTTCAGGTTTCTTTTAAAAAGTAATTCACAGTGAATTCTGAACATTAAAATGACTTTCAAGGGACAAAGCAAAACATGACTATTTCAACATTAAACAAAATAAACTTGAAACATGGCCAACAGTAAATCACACTAAGGGAAATTGCAAACAGTGTACCTCAAGAATAATGGAAGACTTTAAATGTTCAAAGTGAGATTTTGTTTAAACAAGGAAGAGCTACAAAATGTAGAACATAGGAGGGAGGGAGAATTTAAATAACTATGAACCACATAAAATAAGTAGTAATTCTTTCCTGTGTGGCACAAAGTAAGAGAAAAATTAAAATGCACGACGGTATGTGTATATTAGGAAGGAGATCATATATGGTAATTTTCTGAGCATGTTCTTTAGTTTAGGAGAAACACTTGAGTAGATTTACATTTGTCTGAGAAGTATGTGTATTGTTATCTCTTGGAGAACACTCAAATAATAAAAGTACAGTAAAGATATTGTGTGTCATGAAACTTTACAAATGTGTAGTCAGCTTCCAGGAAGGCAAAAAGCAAAATGCATGACAAAAACTATCAGAAATATTGGAAATTATATTAATAGTAAGGAAGAGAAATCTCTAATAAAATACAAGGATCATAACTTAATAAGAGACAAAATCAGGGGCTGGGGATTTCGCTCAGGGGCACTACACCTGCCTGGCAAGCGCAAGGTCGTGAGTTCGATTCCCTGTACCGAAAAAAAAAAGAGG
>NW_004955422.1:7724775-7752014 GCF_000276665.1 Chinchilla lanigera | reverse complement strand
TTACATTCATTGAACAGAAGATTTAAAATAATTTATTCAGCATAATTTTTGTAAATTCCAGTAGAAGCAAAAAATGTATCCCAAAGTAAACTCTTTTTTTTTTTTTTTTTGTTTTTTTGGTTTTTTTGGTTTTTCTCCGGTACCAGGAACCGAACTCACGACCTTGCACTTGCCAGGCAGGCGCTTTGCCGCTGAGCTAAATCCCCAGCCCCTCAAATGAACATTTAAAGATTAAATATATAATATAAATGACATTTGAAATGAAATAAAAACAATTAATCTAAAATATTTTAAACATAATAACATTGAAATTGTTTGTGTTATCAAACATTCATGGGATAAAATATTACCATAAACAGAAGGCATCAATTTATATCGATGAGTTTAATTTCATCAAGGATGTGTAGCAATTTCAACAGGTTTATAAACCCAACGATAGTGTCTCAAATTATTTAAAAAGAAAGCCAAAGATGTATTTAAAATTGAAATCATACTCATAATGAGAAGTTTTTTATTTTTATCTTTATAATTATCAGAGCAAGCAAAGTAACAATAAAGATTCAGCATAAAAGATGAGTTAAATAGTATTTCTAAAAATTTGATACAGATAAACACAAACACACATACACACATATGCCTACACACATACAAGTTCATTGCATTCAGTAGCAGTGTATGCTACATTGTAAACAGTACTATAATAAATATAGGATACTTATTAAAAGTTTCAGAACATAATTTAAGTGTAAAAGTCCTCTCATTGTCATTTTAAAGTACTTGCATAAATTCTTCTCTTGTCTAAACTTTCAACAATTCTTTTTTTTCCTGATGTTGATATTTAAATAAAGTTTTATGAAGCTTCTAGATATGGAAGCTTCTATTTTCCTAGCCTTGATTTTTCAGTTTCCTGAAACATTCTATATTACTTACCCTTGTCTATGTTTTATCATCAGTGTCTCATATGCAAATTGTTCTCCTGTTTCCTTTTAATCAATGAGGTTGTGCATTCCTCTTTGCCAACACAAGGCACTCAATAGGAATATTCTTTTGGATAACTAACACGTGATAACTCTTTCCATTCTTTAAATGGTAACATTTGCTTAAATCTGTTGGTCAGTAGCATAACTTTTTTTTACTTAACTCTATCCCTTGAATGACCTGCCCTCTCAAACAGGTGGTATTTCCAAGCATGAGACTGTTGAGCCCCATTTTATATGTTCACTACAAATCAGTGTGAAGTTAAAGTTAGTGAAACTGAAATTTCCTTGAGTTTTTCAGGTACTGACAAGTCATCTAAAGATTAAAGACAGACCTTCATTTTGATCAGTTGGTGATAATGATTTATCTTCAGAAGCAGTACCTTGAAAAAAATAGCTGAGAATATTTTATTGTCATCCCTATGGGGGAAATTATGCTCTCTGAAATGCCAGATTTTAAATATTTAATTTTGAAAATAACTCCAGCTGTTAAAATTGGGACAAAGAAAAATCGATAGTTAATAACAGGGTTGTATGTCACTTGAGAGAGGTCATGTTTACTGAGAAACAGGGCCAAACGTGTTAAAAAATGTCGTTGTTTCTAGACATAAATAGCCATGAAGTCACAGTCCTGTAGATGTTGATGGTTTAAATTTAGTTACCCTGGATTGGAGGTTTGGAGAAGTGGTATATTGAAATTGATTTTTCTAAGATATAAAAAATGTATCTCTCCATTAATCCATATATTCACTCTTAAAACTTTCCTTTGGCTTCTCCATTACAGTAAGGATTCTCTCTACGTACTCATTTACTCAAATCAAAAATACACGAGCTTTACTTATTTATTTTCTCTCAAATACTACATTCAATCTATTAACCTAACAGTTTCCTTTCCCTGTACACCCTACATTTCAGTTTTTATCTCCAGGTTCATTATCATTTAGCATCCTCTACCATGTTTCTGCACCCTTACTTTTATCAGACTGAATTGCTCTTTCTGAACCTCTCCTCCCCTCTATTATCTATGAACGTGCTTTAATCTACAGTCTTATGGTGGTTTCTCAGTGCAATGATGATGTAATTAAAAACCCTTGCCCAAATCTGCAAAAGACTCACATGCCATGGGCCTTGCCCATATATTTAACCTTGTTCAGTACTAGTTTCCCTCAGCAACAGAGAAGTTATGCTGATGTTTATTTTACTTTTTGAGCATGTACAACTTCCTACTTCTCCCTTCTTACTCTTGTGAATGGTATACTTTTCTCCAAGGTCTTCCTTTACCTGCATTCTTCTCAAATATTGACATTTGAGAATTGTTTTCTTTATATTTCATCTCAAGTAATATGCCAGATATATATTACAAGTAATATCTCCATCTTCATTGTGGGCATCTCCATTAAAATCCCTGTCTCATGATTTGTATTACCAGGAAAATTAGAATAAAGCCTATTGTATGGCTGGGGGCATTTAACAGTTCCTTAAGAAAAGCTACAAGTGAATTTGATATTCCAATGAAAAATACAGTCATTACATGAAAAACTGTGAGTTGTAAAATACTAAGCTCTTCTTTATATACCCAAAATAAAATCTTATTTTGTTTTTACTGTTTCACGATAAGGGTAATAATATACCTTGGTTGCAACTGCTTTCTTGAAACTTTGACTGAATTTCTGCTACGTAGTGGAAACTTTCACCATTTGGTGCAAAGAATCAGTAGATTGCAAAGTTGTTATTAAACCTAAAACCTCTGAAAAGTGGCAGAGAGCCTAATCATGCAGAATGTGGTGAAATTAGACGTTCCCTCACACACAATAGACTGTATCAACTGTCACAACTCATTGCAGCTAAAAGCTGAGACAGGTTTGGCTCTTCTGAAGACCTGGCAGATGATGAGGAAAAAGGTTTCAGATGCCTTTCTTGGGGAGGCTGCTGTCCAAAAATTCTGGTTTCCAGTTCCCACTACTACCACTGAAGTTTTGTGACACGAGAACTGATCACTCTGGTAAAGGAAAAGAAAATTCCCCAAAGGAGTCTTATATTTGCTAATAAATGAAAAGCTGGAAGCTGAGCGAGAACTTGTACAGCAAAACAATGCACATGAGAAACTATATATGGAGAATGAGAAGGTGTAAAGGGGAGCAGAAGTTCAGGAAAAGGTATTTAGTCCCCGATTGTGGCTGTTGTGGGATCCTCTTATGTAGACACTGTGATCCTCTAAAATTTCCATTGTTACACACTAATAGTAACCCATCAATGATTCAACTCTACTTCTATTCTCTTACACCTGTTTTTATGAACCATAAACCAGATAGAATATACTTCTAGAGTGAACACACCTGTGCTTGTGATCATTTCTTCTCTTTCTTTTGGGGCTTATATGACATTGGTGCTCTTGTTAACTTTGTGGCTCCCTGAAATGCGTAAGGAATCGGTAAGATTTTCTTTTCCCCCTTTTCTGTTTCCTACTGATGGCTAAAGCTCCTCACATAGCAGAGCCATGGTATGAAAAATACTGGCCCTTTGACTGATGTTGAATGTCAGGTGGAAGATACTCAAATTTGGTAGTTGTATTATTGGAAGATGACCACATGTTGTGAAAAACCCACAGACTTGTTTTTGATTTGCCTGAGTTAATCTTAACTAATATACCATCTTACCTGTATGTGAGATCATTCATATTTTCATGATTTTGAGTATAAGGTATCTCTCTCTAGATAACAAAAGTGACATTAATATCTTTATCTTACTTAGCTAATATAACATAAAACTAGTATATACTCAATAAATTTTCCTAACACTATTTACAAATTTTAGATCATCATTGTCTAAAATACCCTAGATATAATAGAGTTAAATGAAGAAATTTTGACTTTTCTTAGTTTTCCTGAGAAACTTAGTTTTCCTAGGAAACACTAAATATATTTTGACTGAACAAAGTCACTATGAAGTGACAGAGATTGCTTTTGTAAGAACCGTGTACATTTATTAACTGTCCACATGTTTAGATGGCTTTCATATTTCAAAAAGAGTTAAGAGCAGTTCCACAAAGCATAGAATGTATTGTCTAAACAGAATTTAATGAGTGATATTTGGGAATATCTGATATACAAATAAATATATTGTCAGATGTGGTATGGACAGAACTTTGTTAAAATGTATATTATTATTTATCGTTACTATCATGATTATTATATAATAGGTCTTGCCGTTGATTGAAAATAACAAAAACATACTTAGAAAATAGAGTAGCTTAGAGAGAAAAAAAGAAATAAATGCAATTCAGAGATAGTATTTGTCAGATATTTTCAAAAATGATATAGATCTAAGTTTGCATTTACAGAAATTAATTTGTTATTTTATTGCTGCTTTTTTAATTTTTGAGATGGTCTCCCTGTGTAGCTCAGTCTCATGCTGAACTGCCTACCTAGCCTAAGTTGGCCTTGAACTTGCACCAATCCTCCTGCCTCAGCCTTCCCTCTGCTGGGATTACAGGCATGTACCAGTATACTTGGCCTTCAGATTAGAATATAAAAAAAAATAAATGCGCATTATTTGTATTTAAAATCAGTTTGGCAAAATTGTACAACTAGTTCTGTTGTCTTCTTTAATTCATGACAAATGGCATTAACATCAGCTCATTTTTATTTGCACAAAACTTGCCACTAGAAATTTGTAATTCTGTTTGACTCCAATGGAAATCAATGCAACATTTAAAACCAATATATTAATGCCAGATAAAAAGTAAAACCAAAATATTATTTCATTTTTGTTAAACTTAATTGAGTGTCTTTTAAACTCGGTAAACTAGTACCCTCGTGTTAATAACCTCAGGTGTTAGGGAGGATGAGGCAGGAAAATTTACTGGTTTAAGACCATTCTGAGCATGATGACAAACTGTTGTCTCAAAAACAAGATAAGCTATGGCTATGGGTATTGATCTTCTTTACCTGGCTAGAATAGTGTTTGTCAGGTTTCTCCATTGTATTGGTACAAAGGTTTTAATTTCTGATTCCATACTAAAATCATAAACAGACTCTTTCAAAAAGATAAAACAATGTGATATTTACATGTGTGTTTGATTTATGTGTAACTGATATGAAACAAGAAGAAAATGTTCAAATGAGAAGGGGAACTAGGTAATGGGGAGGGCAAAAGGAAAGAAGGAAAAAGGAAAAAGAGAGAAAAGAATGAAGAATTGGAAAGAAAGCTTTTATAAATCAGGAGGGGAAGAGGGATTGAACGGAGGGAACAGAGGGAAGGGGAATCAGAATAAAGAATAATCAAGTTCTATCATATACAGTTGAAACTCCCTATTATGAATGTGATCATTATTTATATCTAAAAAGTAGTACTCAACTTAAATAAAAGAAAAACAGAACAAAAACCCCATAAACTTACAGACTTATAAACAAATATATAGCTTGAAATAATGCTCTAGTGTTTGTGTTCATTATTGTTATAGTATATTGACTGAACGAAGCAGGTATTAAGTAATGTAGTACATAGTAATACAATTTTAACAAACCACAATATGATTTTACACCTGGTCTAAAGTTTAGAGAAAGCACAGAGAAAAGACAAATGCAATACCACCTGCAAAAAGAAAGAAAGGAGGGAGAAAGGAAAAACAACTGATTTAAAAAAGGATAAAATAGAATCAGCCTTGTAAATAGGGAAGACAGATAAGTTGAAGGGAGAAGAGGGGATTGGAAAAAAAGAAGAATCAAAATATATCATGTACAGGTACAAATTCCCTATGATGAATATGATAATTATGTATATCTAAAATGTACCAATAAATTTAATTTAAAAATCAATTGGATAATTCTAAAATTCGGGCAATATCTACAACGATATCTGGTCCGTCAAAGAGATTCATATCAATTTAAAATATGCTAATTGTTCTGGAGTAAAAGACAAAATGTATTTGTGTTATGATTGCCTAATGGTGGAAAAGAACACAAACCCTTTACAAAAGGGTTTGGGACAAAATTGGGAATTCTTTAAATCACTTCGGCAATAGGGGGCATTAAAAAACTATTGCTAATAGTTCATTACAATAATATAATTTTATCACATTATATAATATCCTTATTTTTCACACAAGTACTGAAATATTTAGGAATAAAACAGGATGTGCATATAGTGAAATATATCGCAACAATATGTGAAAATTTCCTGATGATGGATGTGCAGGTGTGTCCTTCCAGTATTCTTTTACTTTTCCATATTTTCTGCGTATACTCTTCCAATTAAAAAGCTGGAGGTTGTAGATAGCATTTGCTTAAAAGTTGTGAAACCAGAAAAACGAAAGAGAGAAGGAATCCATATCAAATAATTCAAATATACCAAATAAACACACAGCACAAATCAACGTGTCTGCGGCAGGTAGTGTTCACATTTAATAAATAGTCCTGAGATTCTAATCTCCTGAGCGCCCATCTGAACTCTCCAGGGTGCTAACTTGCACTTGGTCCAGTGGTAGGGTACAGGACAGTCATTGTCCTTTCTAAAGATCATGAGTTCTCTAGTTTGTTAAATTCGTAATTGCCTTATTTCCATTTTCAACATTAGTTCTAGTTAAAAATTACCAGAGAACATAAGTTTTTGGACTTTTTAGAACATGACCGTGGAGCTTTAAGTCCCTCAGTTCAGGATCTCCGGTTGACATTCTAATCCGCTTTATCTTGATTAGGTGAGCCCTTAGGTGATCCTTTAGTAAGAACTACTACAGGTGCAGTTTCACTGTAAAATATCGTAGTAGCTAGAAAACTATCCCCAAATGAAAAGTTTCTTTTTTGCTTTTTGCCTTATAGTCATTATGTAAATCTGAAAAATAATTAGTTCATTAAGTATTTAGTTATGGTTGAGGGGGCTGGGGATTTAGCTCAGCGGCAAAAGCGCCTCCCTGGCAAGCGCAAGGTCATGAGTTCGGTTCCCGGTACTGGAGAAAAACCAAAAAAAAATAATAATAATAATAGTTATGGTTGAGTATACAGCAAATGTTAGAAAGAATATTGAATATCAAAAGTAATATTGATGCTCAATAAACAATGCAAATATAGAATCTAAAATATAGTGTACAAAAGAGGAAATGATTGTTTATTATCCCTTGATGGCACTGAATGCAAAAATAATTAAGTTATTTATAATATATACTGATATATTATACATATATATTATATATACTTATACACTATAAGTATATATATATACATTAGATATACTTATATGCTATAAATATAAATAACCAAACAGATTATTTGTTAATAATCAGGATTGAACAGTATAAATAGCTTTAAATGCTTAGGATAAAGAAAAAAATATATACACAATTATATATTACAAACTGAATATATGGAAGACCAAGTAAAATCCAACCTAAAATACCCATAGCTACAAATATAATCCTGCCACTCACAAGCATGAACCAATTGCACAGGTAGTTTGCTCTTTTGGGCAATGTTTCAAAGGTTGACTGGAATCAAATATGTAATTGATTTCAAGCAGTTTTTAAAGTTTTCATATTAATTCATCAATATTAAATTTTTCAATTAATATTTAAGAATACTTGGCCGGTGTAGGATATATGGAAGAGAATCTGTGAATTTAATCCCTTTTCTATTAGAAAATTTTGCTGGAACAATGTCACTTGCTTTCAGTCACATTTTCATAATGGAAATTGGTTCCTGTTCCTAATCTGACTTAATGGAAAGGAAGATCAAGTTCTTGACATATCTGATAGGATATCAACACACTGTGCTGGAACACTTCCACTTGGTGATGAAACTGTCAGAACTGTACTAATGAGAAAGGGATGCTTTGATTAGATGCCTTGTTGAATGTTAATTATAAAGTTAGGAAAATAGAGAGTTCACATTCTGACATAAAATTCCTAGTGGAATTAAATTGATTCTTAAAGGGCCGTGAAGTCAAGCTGAAAGAAACTATCATTTGTTTGATATATTGGACAAATAAACCCCTTCAGGATGACCTTGAAAAGTCATGTAATTTGTAAATATCAATGGATATTCACTATGCAGATTCCAAGCTGTGATACTCAGAGGATAATTATAATAATACTCGTTCCACATTTTCAGAGCTATAGTAGGAAGTTAGGATGTGGTCAGAGATGAACTATTGAAAATAAGAATCAAGCCAGAAAACAGTACAAAAGAAGTATAATAGATTTTGCTTACACACAAATACATGCTAGTGATGTGCAAGTATTTTTAATTTTTTCATATACAGAGTAGACAAGGCTCATTTTTTATTGGGGTAAGTTTTCAAACCAATCATGCTATCATCTCAATAGAAAGAATAGTGACTGCTAAAGAATAGATTCTTTGTTAAGACAGGACTTGAATTATGTCTATAATTTTTTTGAAGTTGATATTTTATGATATGTTTAAATTAGTAATGATTCCTCTTGATTAAAAAATCAGACTTTTGTAATTTGTGTGTGCTCATCTTCATCAAAAGGCTTGATCTCTGGGTCAGAGTTAGTGGGGTCAGAATACCTATAATGATCAGGTTCGTTGCCACTAAGATCTGGCATTATGGAAGTTGAACTGCCAGCCTCTGGAACAATTCTCTTTTCCTGACGAATCTTATTTTGCCCGATACATTCACAGGGTTTTGACACTTGTCCAGTTGAAAAAACGTTGTGTGGCTGTGTTATGTATATACACTTTTGTGCCAGAAGGACATTTAAAATTTAATTAGGATAAATAAAAATGGCTCTTTCCCATTTTATTCCAGTTTTCTTAAAAAATAAAAAGGCAAAAATTAGTAATGATACTCTAAGTAGGTTCAAGTGTAAATTAAAATATTAAAGAACATAGGAAGCACTCAAATTGACTGTTATATTTAAAGAAGTGTAATATACATATTAGAAATTTTGAATTTTGTATTTGCTTTCATCCACAGATTTATCTAGAGCTAATTACAATCATTTTATCTTTCAAAAAGTACTGCAACTTCCTTTTATTTGTAGTAAAATGTAAGAAATAAAAATGGGATCACTTTATCTTATAATCTTTCAAGGAAGAAAGCAAATCTTATCTACTAGAAAACTGAGACCATTTTCTAGTTAATTTAATTTGAAAACCACTATTTTTGGCATTTCAAGTAACTCAGGCAGACTCTTATTTTCATTTTACTTGTGGAGATATAAAATAATTACATCAACAATTCACCTTTCCTTTTTATAACTAAAGCATTAATCAACCTGGAAGTTGCAGCATTGCTATACCTACACAGAGAACTTTGCACACGAATGCTTGTGAATATTACTTTGCTGTTTTACCTAGTCATGACCGAAATCTGCAGGATTACATAATACTCTCTATCGGATAGCTTCCTGTGCACCTACAGCAGTAGTACCTTGTTCATAGTCTACCAACAGTAATTATTTTCATAGAATGTACTTAATTAACTCCATCCTGTTGCAGAAATATCATCTAGAGGAGATGATAAAGCTCACTGATTGTGATCCAGGAGAAGGTAAGCGTTAAACAGGTGCAACTTCCTGCATCTATTTTGTGACTCTGTTTATGAATACACATACATTTCAAGTGATGATGTTTAGTCTTATTTTATCTTGTTCTATACACAAATGATAACTTATGACTGTTTCCATCCAGGTCTTTGGTTACATGTGTCAGGTTATTATTAGAAAGTATTTAAAATTAAATAAAATTATTGAACTATAAGGGGTATTTCTGGGTATTTTAATGTAGGCAGGTTCTGCATCAGTTTCTGCTTTTAATTTGGAATGCTAATAATCAAATGTCTACTCTAAAATCACAGCTGATAAAAAGTTATTGCTATCATGCTAGGCAAATGTGGCTACTTTCCTAGCAGTTTGGGACATTTGAGGACTTTGAGATTGTCCTTTTACATGGAAGTGGAAGAGTACTGAATGCTGTTCAGTATGCATAAGGGATAGATATTGTCATTTTATAGGACATTCAACATTTCGGCCTCACAGTGTATATCTTCTACACCTTCTGCAGCAGAGCACAGCAGCCATGTTCTTTTTTGTGTATATGTTAATTTTTATAAATTATACACACTATATTTTAAAGTTATAAATAAATAGTTTTCCTGAACCTATGTCAGAAATTACACTATCAACAAGGCATGGTGGCACAAGCCTGTAATCCCAGCATTTGGGAGACTGAGGCAGGAGGATCATCGTGAATTTGAGTGCAGCCTGGGCTACAAAGTGAGCTCAAGCCAATCTGTACTGCACAGCAAGACCCTGTCTCAAAAAGACCAAAAAAAAAAAAAAAAAAAAAAAAAAGAAAGAAATTATAGTATCACTTTTGTCTTGTACATGTAATGTTATAGGTCAGCAAATCATGTAAGTAGATAAATAAATGGAAAACAAAATAACCAAAGTATGCACACAATTGCAAAACAGGTACAACAGAATGCAATAAAATATTGATAGCTCCTATTAAAGTAAGTTAGAGCACTTTTTTGTATCATATTTTTGAGACAGGGTCTCTCTATGTAACCCAAGTTAGCCTTGAACTCACTATGTACCACAGGAGGGCCTTGAACTTGTGGAGACCCACCTGACTCTGTCTGCGGAGTGCTGGGATTACACCACACCCCACAGTTAGAGCAATTTTCAAATTTTTAACTTATTTCCAGAGTCTTTGTTTTGATACCTCTCTTCTGTTGTCTCCAAGCTTGTACAATAAAGTGAATTCTCACATTGCTCCAGAGATTCATTTGAGCAGTGCATAGAATGTGCTTTGTCCTCTTGCCTAAGTATTACATAGAGCAGCTGACGTCAAGAGGAGTTTTATTTACAAACTGTATAAAAGCAGAGATTATTGTTTGCTATATAGAAACAGAAGGAAAATTCAGAAATTCAAAGGATGAGGTTTCAACATGGGTTGCCTAACGATCAAAGGGACAAGGAGAGAAGAAATAGGAGTCACCTCTCAGATCAGGGAGCTCCTGGCAAACAGTAGCCAGCTGCTAGTAATTAAATGCAGACTTCAGTCCTATAAGTGCAAGGTACTTAATTCTCCCAATAGCAAGAAAAAAACTTGCAAGCATATTTTGTCCCAGAGCCACCATGTGGGAAAGAGAGGTCCAGAGGTCTGGTTGAGGGCTGTGGCAGAGGAGCGGGTCTGAGCACACTCGGACTCGTCATGTCCTCCACACACTGAGTGAGTCGCCCTGCCTAGGCTGCCCCGCTCTGACCTCTTACTTCCGCACAGCCCCCACCCCCCGGCCAAAAGTACCGCCTCCAAACCACGCCCCTAGCCCCGCCTCCATTGCCTCTCCTCTAGCCTGCTCAATAAAATGCCTGGTACTTCCGTAATAAACCGGATCTGCGCCATCAGCCTGGTCTCCGGTGTTTTCTTTGCACCGTGTCGCCTCTTACCACGGGCCCAGGTCCCTCCACCCAAGGAGGTTCAACCTCACCACCAGGTTAAAATTCAGCCTGATCAACACCCAGATATGAGCCTGTGAAATATTAAGCTATAAAGCCAGTCAGGTCCATTGACCTAAGGCCTCCAGAACTCTGAACTATACTCAGCACGTTTAACAGACATTAGTTTGGGTCAGGACAACAAGAGCAGCTATAAAAATCATAGCGATAATAACATAGTTCAACTAATAATACCACAGAGTATTTAATGCTACAGGGGTAGATATTGGTTTTTTAACTTATTTTATTCACACTTCTTATATTTACTTATTTTTAATTTTTATTTATATCAGTACACTCTTGCAGTACATAATCACCATATTCTTCACAGAGGGTTGATACATACACATAACCCATTTTTATTCTCTTTTTAATCACTTTCTCCTCTTCTCCTTCTAATTTTGAGATGGAAACCCAACATTTATTCTCAAAATATGTTAAATATCAATAACGCTACTATTGCTTCACTGAGACAAGCCTGCTGAATTGAGGGGGGATTTTTTTTATATCAATTTAGCACAAATATTAGTTAAATCGTTCTACTTTCTAAGTAATATTTTATTTCATGTTTGCAATATGTACCTGGCATTTCAGATAGCTTTCTCAAAGGCCATATAATAAGTATCATAGAAGTAATGTAATAAAGAGAAACTCCTTTCTATGGGAGAGGTAGGGAAGGCCATATGGGAAAAGAAATATGTGCACCTTAATCCAAATATCTGATGAAGTTCTTGGGAAATCAGATAGCAATCCCAGATAATCTCATTTTTTGCAGAGCCACAGCCCACAATAGCTTATTGTTGCTCCTTGGAATATATCTGAAAACTACTGGATTAAGGGAAGAAATCCCCAAGCCCAACACAACTAAATTCATAGACCGGTTTATTGATCTCAAGCACATGTTCATACAGGTTCTCACTGGTTCAGCTGGGAACGCAAACAGTTCACAAATCAAGATTGGTTCTTGTGAGAGGTTTGCAACTCCTGACCTGATAGTGAAATAGGCAAGTAAGTTTGCAGTTTATAAGCTGAATGGTAAATAGAAAAGCCAGCAACAGGACCAGACTTATTCAATAAGAGGAAAAACATTTACTAAATGTCCCATATGAATTTATTTTCCTATGGATCCTCTTCCACCTGAAAAAAATAGGTCATAGTTATTATGGTGCGACTTATTGTGACTTTATTAGTTTTTAAGAAGACTGAGGGATAAACTCCTGATTCATTTATTTTTAGTCCCTTTAATCAGGTAGGATTCATGCTACCCTACTAGATTTTTGGTTTTTTAAAACTCTATAAAATACTTTGCCAGTAGGCAGGGAAACAGGGTCTAGCAGAGTTCTCTTTCTGATTCATATTTGCAGCATTTTCTCTCTGTTGCTTTTTGTACAAGTGTGTATTATAGAATTTTCATTATCATTACTCACTTATAAAATACAAAACATCCCCCACATCAGTGTATATGTTTTCCAGGCAAAGGCAATATCCGATTGGATTTGTTCCGGGATCTAGAATTGCAATTTAAATGTGCATATCTGTTAAAAGAATAAACATAGTTTGTGCTGTGATGTTACCCGCTGGTGTGAGTTTCCTTCATCACGGCTTTTCAGCACAATGGAGATTCAGATTCTGCCATTATTTAATGCAAATGTATAGAAAAAACCATGACAGAATAAAATATATGTATATGTTATGTGCAACTCTTTAATCAATATACATGTACATACTTCCTTCAAATGCAAAGGTAAAGACTAACAGAGGGAAGTATGAGAAATTTAGTGGACACAAGGAATACAGATCATCTGATATTATTATACACACCCATTGTACCAGTAAAAAAATTATATATATAAATATATATATATATATATATATTTAACATAAAGTGCATTATTTTCTGCTCATCTGAAAAAATATAGGCTGAGGTGCATTGAATTCTGCTTCATAATGGAATGTATCCAAGATAATCTATAATTAGAATTGGGGTGGAAAAAGTCAAACGTTTCTGGAATAGGGATTTAGTTCAAGTCTGTTTACTACAGAATCATGAGTGTAACAGTATTGTAAGGTGTTCAGAGATTCTTTTATTTTTAGCCCAAAGCAGGGAAGGTCTGAAGCTCTTACTGGGAAGGAAAGAGAAGGAAGCTGCACACATTCTAAAAATTGCAAATCTGTCACAAGCTTTGGAATATTTGCTATCAAAGTGTTTTCTCTCTCTAAATGAGGCTTTGTCAACTCCAGACATACTTAGCTACCTTTTATTTTTGACAAAGGATCCAACCACCTACACTGGAAGAAGGATTGCCTCTTTAATAAATCATGCCGGTAAAACTGCCTTTCCACATGCCAAAGATTAAAACTAGACCCATAATATTTCACCATCTAGTAAAGTAAAATCACAATGGATCAAAGACCTGACTCTTAGAACACAAATATGACATTGCTGGAAGATAAAACACAGTCAAACTCTTAAAGTCATTGGTGTAGGCAAAGACCCTATGAACAAAACACTAATCAATCAGAAACTATCACGGAGAATCAACAACTGGGATCTCATGTTACTAAAAAAACTTCTGCACAGCAGGAGAAAGCATAAACAGAGTAAAGAGACAACCCAAAGTGTGGGAAAAAATTTGGCCAGCTATTCCTCAGACAAAGAATTATTATGAAGAATATGTAAAGAACTCAAAATAAATCAGACCCCCAAATTTAAAGACTTAATCAAAAAATGGACATCTGAAATGAATACATTCTTCTCAGAAGATAAACTAGAAACAGCAATAACTACAGGAAAAAGATGTTCAATGTCACTAGTCATTTGATAGATGAAAATTAAAACAATAGATTCAAGCTCACTTCAGAAAAAATGTCTGCTATCAAAAAAATCAACAAATGACAAGTTCTGGTGGGGTTGTGGGGAAAAAGAATCTTTTTCCACCATTGGTGGGAGTGCAGACTTGTGCAATCACAATGGAAATCAGTGTGGTTCTCACAAACCTAAAAAGAGATATTCCATTCCACTCAGCTAGTCCCCTTCTTGGTATCTTTCCAAAAGAGTTAAAAGCGTTATGCCACAATCATACATGCATACCCATGTTTATTGTGACACAGTTTGTAATAGTTAAATCTTGGAAAATGATGGATAAAGAAGATGTGTTTCTTAAACAATGAAGTACTACTTAGCTATAAAGAATGATAAACTGGAGAAATTTATACATATAGATGCACACTGAGACCATATACTTAAGAGAAATAAATCAGACCCACATCTATAAATACTTCATTATTTCTCTGATGTGAGAAAATGAAAGTGTGAGTAAGGATCAAAATATATAATAAATACCATAAAATATGAAGAACATATTTAAATGGGAAGGGGAACTAGGAACAGGGAAGAAGAATAAAGAAAAAAAATGAGAAAAGGAGCTAAAAATGGAAATAAAGCATTTTTTAAATAATGGGCAGAAGAGGGGTTGAAGGGAGGGTAGGGGAATGGGAAAAAAAGAATCAAAATGTATAATGTATGGGTATAAATTTCCTAGCATGAATGTGATCCTTATGTATAAACTAAATTTAATAAATAAATAAATTAATAGAGGATTACATATTTTTTCCTATTTTTCCTGTCCGTTTGAAATGACTATGTTTTCTTCAAATATTAACCTCTCAAAAATGTACCATTTCATAGTCTCACAAAAGGAAATTCTTATGGAATAATCCACTAACTTTCATGCATAAAGAGCAATGCCCATGTCAGAAATTTAGAATGGAACATAATTTAATAAGTCAAGATATATTCTACAAGAAGAGAAATAGACTTTTTTATTATTTTAAACCTATAATCTACAAGAGGATTTACTAGCCCCCTACTTTATTTTTTATGTGGTCTGAAACTCTCATGAATCAATGAGAAAAGAAACATTATCTTTGGTAACTTTAATTCTGCCTACCTGTTGACATTCTAACATTGTAATTGTTAATACATGTTATTAATTAAAAGAAAAGCAGTCAGGGTATCATGAATAATATACATACTTATATAATGCTGATAGAACTGTTTTTGACCTGCCAAAACTATACAGACACACAGTAAGTCAAGTGGGACATATAAAAAAGTATTAAGGATCAGAGAGTAAATGTATGCACACCAGTACAAAAGCTCATGAAGAAATACTGCATTTTTGTGTATTTTACAATGCAAAGTCTTCTGCAACTAAAGGAAAACTTAACTTCTGCTATTTGTGGGCTTATCCAAAGTTGGCACCATCATGTTGGAATCTCTTATAAAATGAAGTGATTGGAACTGGTTCTGGCAACTTGTCATCCATCCATAAAAGTTACCTTTGAGATGTGACATTCATAGTCCCACTGAGGAAGATCAGTTCAAGTTCAGCCTGTTGTAGCCAGTTCTGATCTACATGAATGAAATAATCACTTATATGGCTGCTTTTTTCCCCATTCTACTGAGGCTAACCTTTCCTCTCAGCAGGGCAATCATCTTGAAGTGTTGCTGGCTTCCAAATCTTTCTGCTAGACTGATTCTGCCTCCCATTTCTGATGTTCTAAAACTAGATGTATTTCCAAACTGGTGATTTTTTTTCTCTCCCTTCTTCTGGCTTCTTTTCCAACTTTTTGGTGTACAGACTTTATTTTTATTTCTCTACAATTATTTTCACTGGATTTTTAGAATTCAAATTCAAATTCACTAAATATTATTGGCAGTTTTCTTTGGAGAAGCAGGAGAAAAGATTTAACTTGTAAATATTATTCCTTCAACTAAGAAATAAATTACTTTCCACATTAAGTTGGGTGGGCTCTTCAAATTCTACAATGCCCTCTGCCTCACATGTCCAAAAAATATATGTATTTTCATTCTGGTATTTGTTGCCTAAATTATTCACGAGGGAAAAATTCATGCTTTGAATGACACTGCATTCTAGGATTATAACAGCTCTCAGAAAAGGCAGCACGTGTATCTGTGGTTGCTGTTTTACCCAGATTCCTGAGATGTGGGATTTTGACTAGTTTCTAACTGTTTTTTTTTTTTTCTTGATATTCTTTAATATTGACTGTTTTGGTTGAATTCTTTCCTTCCTCAGGTTAATTTCTTTTTAAATGGCTAAAATACATTCTTCAAACAAATGTTATAGTGTTATTTTGTTCATCCAACAGCTATAGACATGACTCTGATCACTCTTGGATCATCTAATTTTTAAATTTAAAGTCTATATTAATGCCCTTTATTTGGGGCAGGTACTATTTCTCCTGGACTTTTCTTGCATCCAGTTGACCCTTGGAGTCATTTTCATCTCTCAAACTCAGGGATACCAGTTGAATGGCATCCCTACCTTATATTTGGCCACTATGCAAAGACAAGCAGTAGGGTACTGTGACACTCTGTGATATTTTTTTCAAGGTAGGTGACAGTTCACATTTTCTCTATTTCCTGACTTTCATCCCTTATGTAAGAAAAGAGACGTTTTCCCGACAAAGGTTAGGTTTTTATGGAAGCCGACACCTTTCTCCTCAGGCTGTCTCTCTCTGTCCCAAACACTCATGATGTGTGTATCTTCTGTGTTGAGACTTGTGTGTTCTCTCCAGAAAACTAATCATGGAAGATTCTCTACCATTATAAAGCATGTGAGCAATTCTGATTCCAACTATGAAAACAATAACCATCCATTACAAAGACAATAAACACTTTGATGCTCTTCAGCTCTGGTTTTGTGTGTGTGTGTTTCATGTAGCTCAGGCACATTTTGTAACCTGTACCCATATTTGTGCCTTTCTTGTATCACTTCAGAGTGCCACAGTAGGCACAGAACTGCTTAGCATTGTATTAAAAAAAAAATAATAATAATTTCCCAGGTCTTAAAAAATAGTGGTGTTTATACAGGTGTGTCTCTTCACAAATAATCATAGAAATTGGCAACATTAACTATTTATTTGAGTTTTCTATTATGTGACAAAATCAGTGTAAGGACTGAGGCAAAGTTACGATTTGGATATTGTTAAAGTGTGTATCCTACGAATTCTGTATTGAAATTTTATCTCTATTGTGACATATTACGAGAGAGAAAAGCCCAGCTGTGGTTCTAGAGGTGGACTGCTTGGGAAATAATTAGGACTAGATCAGTTTCTTGAAGAGCATCTCCATGGATGGATACTTGCAGCTTTACGAAAGCGAAGAATATGGAGACCAGAAAAGACACATGTATGACCATAATGGCTGTTATGGTTTGTGTCTGGGTGTCACCCCAAAGCCTCATGTGGTCATGGGGCAGACTTTTAGAGTTTGATTGATTATGGGTGTGAGAGCTACACCCGCCCTGGGGTGGATAGTTTGCATATGTAAGGGAGAGGAAGAGGCTGCTTGGGGCCATTCCTCCCTTTTGGTGTTTGTTGCTTTTGCTGTGTTCTGCTGCCATGAGCTGTAGCCCTCTGCCATGTGCCACTCTGCCTTGAAACCTGCCAAACATGGACTAAAACCTCCACAAACTGTAAGCAAAATAAACCTTTCCTTCCTTCATTTTGAGCATCAGGTATTTTGTCCCAGCAACAAGAGAAATGTAACCAAGACAATGACTATGTTCCACACCAAACTGGGACTCTACCAAAAGAAGCTATCACTAGATGTAGCCCTTCCAAGGTGGACTTCCAAAGCTGTGATGCTAATAATGTTTTTCATAAATGTATCCAGCAAGAGATATTTTGTTATTGTAACCTTCCCAGTTTACCGCTGTCCACACTGGAAATTTCCACTACCTTACTCTACCTACTTGACCCAGATAACTGGCCCAGATAACTTTTGCATTTATGACTTTTGTTATTCATGTTTCTTTAAAATGGCAAGTCTTTTCTGAAAATAATGCATGATATATGGTAGTATTCCAGACCATCCTCCATATTTCTTCAAGTAACAATGGTTCTTAAAGGGTATTGGGAGCTTTTGCTTTACTAGGAGACATCTGGCACTATGTGGAGATGTTTTGGTTTGTATGACTGTGGGTGTGAGACTGGGCAATCATATTGGCATGCAGTGGATAGAAGTCAAAAAGACAAAAAAAAATGGTTGTATAAAAAAATTATTTTAGTTTTTTATTTAATAAGTATAATGTTCATAAATAAAGATAAATTAGAAAAGTACTTTAGAAAAAAATGCTGGGTACATAAACTTGCCTTGATGTGCTTCTGAGCATAAGAATGTCTTTGAAGAAGAAACTTTTCCTGCACCTGCTTTAGAATGTTGAGGACACACTTCAAGTTCAATAAATATTTAATCACAATAATGGGACATTTTGAGGCTGCCTGCTAGAAAAACATAGTAAGCAGTTCAGTGTTAATTAGCATTCATGGGCATTAACAATGCCTGGGGACTACACATAAGTTGAAAAGTTATGACATATTTTAAAATGTAATTTCAAAATAGTATTAAAAGTCTCTCTGCTCCTTTAGCTTTACTTCTTTTAAAAAATACTTTTCCTCTGTATACTGTGAAATCTGAAATATCCTGAAATTACATTTAGGAATTAACCAGAGAGAAATTTCCAGAACTTTAGAAAGATAAAGACAGTGAAGGAAGGAGAGAGGCATTTCATTTTAACTCATTGCTGCAGCCTGATTTCTGATGTGAAGCTCAAATCCTTGGGAAGTGTGGGCAGAAGAGAAGGGAGAAGCTGGAGACCATAACGTCTCAGAGGAGGGAGTCGCTGCCTAAGCAAGGTGAGGAGGGGATAAGGAAGGGGAAGGGCGTTGTGAGGAACACATACTCACATCAGCGAGAGAAGAAGAAGAATGATGTCCACAGACAGGAGGTACTGTTAGATAATATCCGTTGGTGTGTGACATAATTGTGGGGGTTATAGTACTAGTAAGACCAATCCAGCATACTATCTCCTTTGTGCTGGGAAGGGCGTGCTAGAGCTTTAGGAGATGCAGACATCTTTCTTGTGGTGCACAGAGAGCCAAAGTGACGGGAGGTTGTTTACATAAAGGAGCGTGATCAAATAAATAAATTATGTTTTCTGAGTCTTATAGGGTATAAGTGTAAGTATGAAAAGGGAGAAAGTCAGAATGAACTAAATTGAGAAGTATTTGTATAATCCATGGTTCTCATCTATTTGTCATCAATCTATCATCTACCTATCCATCTATCTCCAAATTAATTCAGATAAATATGTATGTATATGTGTTTACTGAGAGAGTCTTACAGTAACAACAGGAAAGTAGTTTTTTGGTTTTTTGTTTTTGTTTTTGTTTTTGTTTTTTTGGTTTTTTTCGCCAGTATTGGGAACTGAAATCATGACCTTGTGCTTGCCAGGCAGGCACTGTGCCACTGACCTAAATCCCCAGCCCAGGGTAAGCAGTTCTTAATCAACCTATAACCCAGGCATCAATTTGATTTTACTCAAAAAGGAATAAAACAATTTGAAGAAATAGTAAATTCCAGTGGTAAGCTAAAAAAAATGTACAAGATGGGTCTGTGGTTCTGTGTCTTAAAATAACTACAAGCTTGAAAAGTAATGGAGACAGATGAAACGTAATGAAAGTGCAGTAACACGAAGGGATATTCATGGAACAAATTCAAAACACTTACATGCCCAATGTTGAAAAACAAATTTAAACATTATAACCCATGGCACAAAACAAGCATCCGTGACTCCATGATGATAAAAATATACCTAACTAGTAAACAGGTAGGAGAGAAAGTTTCTCTTATTGTAAAATGCTATTGACTAAACTTAGAATGATTTAGATAATCACAGTTTGACAACTATCAAGTAATCATTACTTCTACCAACTAACACTGATCATTGCTAAAACTGTGTTTAGTAAGAACATTGCATAAGTGTTATCTTTCTATAACAGCTATTGTAATAGTCATAAGATGATATCTGCATTCATCAGTAAATGAATACATAAAGAAAACATTATACATATCATACATATGTCTTAGAATACCATTTAGCTGCAAAAAGGAGGAAATAGTGCCTTTTTAATAACATCAATAACTTGATAGCATATGTTGAAAAGTCTAGACAAAGAAAGACAAATGCTGAAGAACCTCACAACATATAGAACTTTTTAAAAAGTTGAGCCTGTGAAACTAGAGAGTAGAATGGTGATTACCAACATCTGTGCCACCGTGGAAAGAAGTTTTGGAGATATTGGCTAAATGGAACAAAATTTCCGTAAGATAAAGGGAATAAGTTCAAGGTAGCTGTTCTTTAACATGGTAACCAGAGTTAATGATGTTATATTATCTTCTTGAAAAATTCCGGCAGTGGATGCTAAATACTCTTATCAACAAAATGAAAATGAAATAGGGCAATGTATGTTAGTTGCCGAGATGTAACCACTCCACACCAAATATATTTCAAGATATCATGCTGTGCATGGTAAATGTGTAACAGTTTCAATTTAAAAAGTAAATGAATTTTAAAAAGCATTTGGGTAATTAAACAGTCATGAGATCCCTCCTCACAAAATACTTCTTAATTATAATTTTAAAAAGAGTAATTTTTCTAAGGCAAAAAACTGAAAGGGTTTCTAAATCAAGTAATCAAAGTTAATATTGAGCAACCCAAATGGGGTTTAGGACAAATGAAAATCGTGTGCCACATGAAAGAATGCAATTAGAGGAACAGAGCATCACTTCTGTGATAATCTTACAGAAGATGCTAATATGATCTTAATTATGAGGTAACAAACAAAACAAATGTAGGCACATTCTATTAAGCAGTTTGCAAAATTTTAAAATTAATCTTAATTGTGGAAGTCAAAAGTATATTGAGTTGTTCCACATGGAAGGACAATAAAAAGAGTTGACAATTAAATGGGAAACAACTTAGAGAGGTTATTTTTTTGTCATGAGACTATTGAATCAATTTGTAAAGCATGAAGTCTTGAATCATATGATAGAAATCATGTTTGCTTCCATACACTGATAGTGCACTAAATATAATTAAGAAGATATTCTTCATTTTGCATTTTTAATATCTTTTATTTTTATTGTTTATATTTCAAGTGGCATTTTGTTATGCAAATATAGAGTGAAGTGATTGCTATAGTCAAATTAATCTATCAATCATGTTACACAGGTACCTTATTATAGAAGAATATTCCTAATAATAGGGCATTATGTGGGCAACTTACATTTAAATAGTTCAGGACAAATAATTACTTATGTTATTCTTGCAACTTTCTCTAGATTTGGATTTTTACAAAACATGAAGAAAAGTGGTGTGTACTTTTAAAATAAAATTTAAAGTTCTGTATTTATCATGCTAAGAAAAGAAATATAATTGACAAGAAAATATCCTAAAGTAAAAGTAATGGGAAATAAATTCTTGTACTCAAGAGCTGGAGGTTATCTTGTTTACATAAAAAGATATTTTCAGTTTAAAAGACCATATTAATCAGCATTCAAAGCAGGCCATGTTTGTTACAAGGAATATACAATGTTTTTCAAGGAAATAACATTAAACTAGTCAAAAGTGATTAAACATAGGTAGTACAAGTTATAGTAACATAAAGAAAATATATGGCAATTATATTTTGAAATATTAGCAAAAACATACAATTCTTTACTAATAGAGAAATATAAATGTAGGATATCAACCCAAATCTGTATGTTATAGACACACTATAGAAGTATGAAGGATTCAGATTGTGGTTCAGAAATTGAGACTAATATTTAAAGAATTCCTTGTTCTTAGAGTGTGGACAGATTTCCTGCACTCTCTTGTATATGATTCTTTGGGTGACTAGTATAATCATATAAAATGTGTGTCCTGTATTACATTGTTCTCCCTTGAAGAAATAAGCCCCAAACCAACACAATTCTAAGATGATGAAAAACTGACTTGATAGAACTCAGGATTCAGAATGTGTTGGGGCTCAATGTGATTAAAGTTAGGGCCACTGTGATCTCACAGGGAAAGGATTTGTATCATCTGAATCTCCAGGCTCCAAAGAAAGGGGTATATATGCTTTTTTATTGTCCTGACTAGATGTCAGGTAGCAGGATAAGAAAGTTGAGGAAAGATTAAAAACTGTGAGAATTAGAATATAAAAAAGCAAGATCAGCCAGGAATGGTAGAACATGCCTGAGATACTCAGAAGGTCAAACCAGGAATTCAAGGTCAAGTTGGGCAACTTAGCAAGACCATGTCTGTTAAACAGAGAAAAAGGAATAAGAGAGAAAAAAAAAAATTTCGAGTCTACATCTTTGAAAAGTTCCAATATAAACTCTCCAAAATAAAATCTCATGCTGTTGTAGAACATAATAAATAGTTTGGAATATTTTGGAATATTTTGTTTTTATAAAAACTGTTCACAATTTTTGTTGTGAAATTAAAATTTATGTTCTCACAAGAATAATACAATGAATCAATTTTAAGATTACAGAGAAAAAGCCAGGCTCCCAGAACCACCTGGAGCACTCTCCTAACTTTATGTGGAAAAAGTTCAGGGAACATTTTATATTTTACTGTGAGTGCTTCTCAATATGTGCAGACAGGAATCTAGACATTTTTGTTGAGTAAGTTCTCATATTCAGGTGTTTTGGTGTCAAGTAAATGAGACAGTCTGAAAAGCAAAATAAAATAAAACAAAATATATTGTGCCAATGGAAAGAGAAATAATAAAACCAAGGACACATACTATTTAATTAGAGAACACAGGATTTTGTATTCGACAGCCAAACCAACAGTATTGTCCAAGCTGCAGCCCATGGATAGCTAGTAATGCAGCTGCAGAAGAGCAACAACTTTTAACAATATTTTTATTAAGCAGTCTTAATTATTAAACATGAGCTTCTCTTATTCCATAAAATAATTTAATATGTTAAAATTTCAGCAGTTGTGGTACAGAAAGATTGATAAATACTAACTTGCTCATAGTATTTTTATATTTACCTATACAGCATTGTTAATACTAGAAAGATTTGAATATAATACTTTTTAAATTAAGGAGGCTTTATTACATATGTATTTTAATTATTTTATATTTTATATGGGGCCCTAGACAATTTTTCGTTGCTCAGAATGGCCCAGGCAGATTAACCAGTTTGAACTCCATGATCTAGAAAATAACTTGAATAAAAAATAAAAGGTTTTGCATCAAGACTTTGAAGTTAAGTAGCATTTACATGATATATACACTAAATTTAATGCTACTTAAGATTTTGAAAGGGGGCTGGGGATTTAGCTCAGTGGCAAAGCGCCTGCCTGGCAAGCGCAACGTCGTGAGTTCGGTTCCCCGTACCGGAGAAAAACCAAAAAAAAAAAAAAAAAAAAAAAAGATTTTGAAAAATAATGTCCATGTACGTTTATATGCACAGGAGTTGATATCACAACTAACAAAAATATTGGTATTTATTGTGTTGCATAAACTAAGATTAATTCATAAAAGAGTTAAAGGTGTGGAAATTATTTGTCCATTTTGTTTACATAGTGAGCACTTAGTTCTATAAGAACCTGAAATCCTGAGTTTTTGCTACTTAATTGTTGCCAAGATTTGTTAAGATATATTTTTTTACATTTCTTTCTACATAGGCATTCATTGTTTAATCCACTATTAAAGCAATATTAAGAATTATAGAAAAACAATACATTTATTAATTACTTGGTACTTATATTGTAATGTAGTACAAAATAAATTGAGGTTTTTCTAACCTATAACATAAAATATTTAAAAACTAGAAATGCAAGCATATATATGCAGGCTATTTTTTCTTAATAATTAAATTTAATTCAAATTAGTATCTGAGTTTTCATACAAAACCTAGGTTTTCCAGAGTCTGAAATTTATGCTTAAAATTTATGAGAAAGTAATAAAATTACTAGCCACAGAAAACTTAATTGAAAAATATATTCTTGCAACCGAGAGGATTATTGTAAAACAAACATCAATTTGATTAGCTGTAAGCAAATTACTTATTTTTTTATTAAATACTTCCTTACTACTCCTTCCTCTAACCTGAATAACTTTTCCAAAATATTTGTACTTCAACATGCAAATCAAATTTTTTGCTTTGCCTTCTGTGGTCTTGTTTCAGAAGTAAGTGATTATTCCCTTTTCATGAAAAGGGACCCTTTCTTTGCAACAAGTAAATTCTCTCAGTCACAATTTTATTAGCATTATTCCAGGATCCAAAAGGGGTGTGTGCGTGTGTGTGTGTGTGTGTGTGTGTGTGTGTGTCTGTGTGATTTGATTTTATATTTCCTTGAAGCTGTTTTCACACTGTGCTATTGTTGCTTACCTGGAAAAAGGATAATTCGTAAGAGAATTGGAGCTGGGAATGAAGTTCAGCGCTCAGCGACACAGCGCTGGTCTGGCAAGCACAGGGTCAAGAGTTCAATTCCCGGTACCAAAAACAAAAAAGGATAATAATAAAAAAACTAATCTTGGCACTTTTTTTGTAACAATACCTTCTTCCATTTGCTTCTCCTTTCAGTTTCACTGGGGACTCTAGAGGAAATAATGTCGTGCATCTAGTTCTTTGCTTAGAAATGATTTTACCTGGATTATTCACCTTGTCCGATATGTTCTCTATTTTCTAAGAAATTACAGGCAATATTGTTGCTAAATTTCTGCTAGTGTCTAACAACTATCCATTCTTTTCCTTTGAGTCTTCATTTTGAGCATTCATAAAGATTAGGTATCTCTTAATAATTGGTTTAGCACAAATTAACCTATGTCTGTGTAGTAAGTTATTCAAAACTCCTGCAGGGTTTGTTGATTTCTGACTCTAAAATGATTACCACATAGTTAGCTATTTGTTCTTAGAGCACTTTCTTCTGGACTAAATGACTAATCTAATTGTCTATTGCTATGTAAGAAATTATGCCCATATGAGGTAGTTAAAAACAGAAAATATTCAGTATTCCATATGCTCTGTGGTTGATCTGGAATCTGACTGCAAAGGTTTCTAGAATACTTGTGATTTCAACTTATGTGACTGCGGTCAAATTGGTGGAGGTACGAGCACCTAAAATCTAAACTAGAGTTGGAAAATCTTCATCCATCTCTCAAGAGGGCTTGCAGTATTCAGCGCTGCAGCACATTTTCCCATGTGTATCTCTGTGCAGGGCTCCCTTATGATTTGGTAGCTAGCTTCCTCAGAGCAAGCAATAAAAGAAAAACTCAATATGAAAAATTTAAGTAGTAACTATCATTTCTGCAAACTACTATCAGCAGGAATATAGATTCCCTTCTTCCCCAGTTCATTTGTTTGATGGGAGTCAATAAGACCAGTCCAAAGGGAGGCACTACATATGCATACAAATATTATGAGTATGGTCACTAGGGACTGCACAGAGGTTCCAAACAATAAAAATGTGGCTAGTGAGATAAAATTCATATACGGGCCCTACAATGAATAAATTATACCAGTGTATTTGTTTGAAACTGTTTAGAAATTTCTATATCCTTAAGGAAAACTGTCACTGAAGTGGATTCTTGCTTATGGAGCTAATGTGGGTACATGTTATGGTTTGTGTCTAGGCTTCCCCTCAAAACCTCATGCAGTCATGGGGCAGGCTTCTGGAATTTTTCAGATTCATAAGCCAATGCTGAGATTATGGGTGTGAGTGCTATACCCGCCCTGGAGCAGGCAGCCTTCATACAATGTAAGGGAAGAGACTTGCTCTCTGCTGCTGCTCCTCCCTTTTGCTCTTGTTGCTTTTTCTGTTTTCTGCTGCCATGAACTGTTGCCCTCTGCCATGTGCTACTCTTCCCTGAAGCCAGGTGAGTAAGGGCTGAAACCTCCATAGACTGTGAGCTAAATAAACCTTTCCTTCCTTAATTCTGGGTGTCAGGTATTTTCTCTCAGTAACAAGAGAAAAGTAACCAAGGCAGTGGATAAGGTAATATGCACTCCAATCACCTTTTAGTGAAAAATATGTGGCTAAATCAGAAGATTGGAATTTTCAATTAATAAAGCAATAGTCAAAAAACGATGCCTCAGTAAATACAGGGACTATAGGAGAGTCAAATATCTAGCCTCTGACTCTCAAAAGGCAATCATTTTCATTCCATTTATGGTAAAGAGTAGATCCACTAAACATAAAAAAGAGGTACTTGGGTAAATGATGTGAAAATTGCGGTATGCTTATATCTAGATGTTCTCCCAAAGACTTGTGCTCTCAAAGATGGGGCTTTTTGGATTGACTGATTCATGGGTGTATGACAGTGATCTTAGTGTGTGATACTAAATTAGCCCAGATTGCTTTAACATAGTTTTGGGGATGTGAGTGACACCAACCGAAACATTTGTAACCTGGATGTAATAAAAAGGAAAAGAAAGATGATCTGCTTCTTCTTGTCAAATCTGCCAAAGACTGTTCTTCCACTGCCATGCCCCTGTGCCATGCCACTCTTCCTCAGAGCCAGCCAGCTATGTCCTGAAACTTCTACAGTCTGTGAGCTGAAGAAAACCTTTCCTGCTTTAACTTGTGGGTGTTGGGTATTTTGTCCTAGCAATGAGAAATTAGCTAGGGCAAATTAATTCCACCCAGAACTAAGAATTACATAGTTTCTACTATTACCACTTGATCTTTTTATTTCTATGATAGAAGTGACTTGTGCCACAAAAATAAGCTGGTGTTCAGTGAACTTAAAAGGATGTTTCAACCCAGCTATTCCCCTGCTGGGTATTTTCGCAGAAGATGTAAAAACATCATATCACAGCCACATATGTGCACCTGTGTTCATAGCAGCACAGTTTGTAACTGCTAAATTGTGGAAGCAACCCAAATGTCCATCCACTGAGGATTGGATAAGAAAATTGTGGTACTTTTATA
>NW_004955422.1:7721116-7724658 GCF_000276665.1 Chinchilla lanigera | reverse complement strand
ATTGTTTCACTAGTGTAAAACCTGAAAGAGTTAATTTAAACTAGGAGGTGTGATAGACTTTGTGAAATTATAGGAAAGTACTCAAGGGTAAAGGGCAACTGGGATGTGGGAAAAGAGAAGGGAAAGAAGGAGAAATTTTGTATGTATGTATATACAGGGTAGTTAATATAGTTCTATCTACTGTCTTCTATTTCTTTGCTGAAAGAAACTGTGAATGAGTCCTTGATCTTCTCTCTTCTGTGGAATTCAGCCCATTTGCTGCTACAGTATCAGAGACTTAACCCAGGGTCTTCAGAACGATCCATTCCACACTTGATTACTTCAGTGAGAAAGGCCTTATGTATTAGACTACATAAAAAGTAACATTATCTTAGTTACTTTCTGGTGGCTGAGACACAGTACGAACCCTCAAGAGTTAAATTACAAAGGATTTATTTTGGCTCAGAGTTTGTGGAGGGTTCAGTCTTCTGGTTCCAAGGAAAGTTCTCATGGCAGAAGTACATGGGGAGAAGAAACATTTCACAACATGGCAGGCAAAAAGCAGTGAGGGATTAAGGGAGGAGGAGGGACCTACACCCTTCCAGGCCACGCCCACACCCAATTTCTTTCTACCAGGCTTCACCTCCCAGTATCACAACCAGGTATAAACCAATCAATGAACTAATCCAGTGTCACACACCCATGGTTTGGTCACCTCCCAGAAGCCACACTTATGAGCACATAAACCTTTCGGGGAGCAACTAGATATAAGGTCCAACAAAAAATGTCTTGTTTCTATTCCATCATATCACCAGCATTCCAAGACATACCTGATTCAGAATACAAGCACAGCAGGAGGGTATGTTCTCTGTGGATGACACGGTTTGCTTAGTCCCCAGCATCTTTTGGGGCAATACACATCCAGAATCCACTCTCTGTCCACTCACAGTGTCCCTTGATGTGAAGAGAGTATTAGGATTACACTGGGATGTTTTAGGTACATTGTGTTAAATACCCTGTTTTTCCTCTGAGAGACAATATAGTATACTGCATTTTACTCTGTTACACAGGACACTTTGGGATATGTTTAACACAGACTTTTTAAGGACTTAGTATGGTATTTTGCAGTATGCCTCTTATGAAGAGACAGCTAATCATTTAAATTCTGCTTGCCATTTATTTTATGAAAATGACTCTCTGATTGGACAACCTTGGGACTTAAAAGAGAAAATTAAAATCCCAAATAAGACTTGCTGCCTAGAAAATCTCAAAAGTAAGTTTAATTTTTACTTACCCTCTGTTAGCTGAGCATTAATGAAAAACTTTCCTTGCCTTTTGTTTTATCTCAAGATGCCATGTTTTCATTAATTTGTCTTTTAAATTCAACCATTTATAGCACAAACACCTGAGTTGTATCATTTAACTTCCTCTTCATCACTGAACAAACAATGCTGAGGCTAATTAATTCTGAATCACGTGGAATGAACCATGGATTAATTTTTAGAGAAGACACAAATTCGTAAATGTAGCTGATTTGCATTATCAATTCTGAAAAAAATTGGGCACTGAGAACCTCAAAAACAGCAAAGCAGCATAAAACAGAAAGTGAAATAATGAAATAAATGTTGCACATATATTTTTTAAATTAAATTTTTAATTTGATTTAATGCAACTTTAAAATTTAAACTAGTACACATCTTGAAGGGGCAAATGCGAACATGAAAATATAATGTAACAAATATTTTTCAACTAATTTCAAATGCAACAACTTTTTTTTTTTCAGACAGGGTTTCACTATGCAGTTTGGGCTGTTCTTGAACTCACTTTGTAGCACAGATTGGCTTTGAACTTGCATTGATCCTCCTGTATCACCCTCCTGAGTGCTTGGATTACAGTTGTGCATGACCACACCTGGCTTGAATACAACAATTTTGACTAGAAAAATGAGGAAAAAATTGGATCATTGACATACCAATGATTAAAATATAAATACTTATAAAAGTTTTCATTATACTTATACCAGTGAGAACTTCCTATTAGTTGCAACTAATTGAATGAATAACTCAAATGCTTGTATCTAAATCAGTAATAAATACATTCATATGTGTCAGTGTATTAGATATAGTGGGATTGTTTTATCAGTAGTTTCTATGATGGAATATTCTACTGTCTTGGTTACTTTTCTCTCGTTGCTACGACAAAATATGTGACACCCAGAGTTAAGGAAGGAAAGGTTAATTTAGTTCACCTTTGTGGAGGTTTCCATCCATACTCAGCTAGCTCCAAGGCAGAGTGGCACATGGCAGAGGGCAACAGTTCATGGCTTCAGAAAACAGCAGAGCAAAAGGGAGGTGTGGCATCTGGAAGAGCAAGCCTCTTTCCCTCCCTTACACTGTATGCAAACTACCCACCTCAGGGCAAGTGTAGCACTCACATCCATAATTCGAACACTGGATCATGGATCAGTCATAAACTCTAGAAAGCCACCCCATGACTGCATGAGGATTTGGGGGGACATGCAGACACGAAGCATAACATCTACCAATTGTAGATCAAAAATATTTGAAAAATTATCTTTACTCTCTCTCTCTCTCTCTCTGTGTATATATAATTTTATTAACATTGTCTCCTAAACAATATAACAATTTATACATTATCTATATTATAGGCTGTACTTTAAAAAAATCTAGAGTAAATTACAGAGATTACAAAGATAGTTTAAAATATACAAGAAGATATCCATAAATTGCATGCAAATACTGCAATATTTTATATGATATTCTTGAGCATTTGAAGAGTTTGGTATTTATGGGCTTTCTAAACCCAATCCTCCATAGAGTCTGTATGTGTGCATATATATATAAAATTTTAAAACACAGTAAAATCTTTTTTTGAAAATTTTATGAGGATATCTTAATGGCTTATTCAGAGAATTCTTTTATCCAGGAAATTCTAGTTATTAAGTAGTGAATGCATATAGTTCAAAACAGAGTTGATCATTTGCAAAAGTCAAACAGAGACATTATTTCCAGAGATTCCTGTAGCTGAAACTAATGGTTGAAATTGTAAACACCATAAAATTTCATTCTCTCATTAATAAGCTGCTAGATCAGAACTCTCCACAAATTGGAGTTATTTGAGCAAAACAATAGGAAAATACACGATAGAAGTGAATAAGATTCCAGGTTCTTTTGCTCTCCAGGAAACACAGAAGGCGGTTTATATAACATTCTCTTAGAATATTTAGAACTATTTGTTTTGGATCTGAATGAACCTAATCAATTTGTGTAGATACTCAACTTGAAGAATAATCTTTATATCATTACAGGGCTGGAAGAAATAGTCTCTTATGCCAACAATATGGTTAAGAAATATTTTTTGAAACATTTATTAAATTATTCCATCTCTCTTATCAAACTCACCATGTTTTTGCCAATGGTTACAAAATTCTCTTTCAGTTTTTTTTTTTTTTTTTTTTTTTTTTTTTTGTTTAGCTGTTTTAAGCCCTTTTCTTTTTCTGATGGGACAGGCACAAGACAATATGCCTTGAAGTCTATAATAGT
>NW_004955422.1:7714827-7721016 GCF_000276665.1 Chinchilla lanigera | reverse complement strand
CCATGTTTTTGCCAATGGTTACAAAATTCTCTTTTTTTTTTTTTTTTTTTTTTTTTTTTTTTTTTTTTTATAGCTGTTTTGGTGTATTTTCTTTTTCACTTGCTCCTGGCACAAGACAATATGCCTTGAAGTCTATAATAGTTTTAGAGTTCATGGGAAGTCTGTATATTCTCTCACAGTGTTCACAGCAATTTGTATTAGTACTTCCATCCTTCACATCTTTCTCCATTATTTCCAAGTAACTATTGTTCCTCATTCAGTCTTTCTTTATGAAGATATATTGTAAAATTGAATGAGCCCTTCTGAGGAAAGCCAATACAGTAAAAGAATTTTAATTGTTTCTGAAACCCTATTCATTGTATTCTAATTATCTAGTGCATCACAAAATTGCACGTGGATTTAAAGACACTAGATGTAATAATCTATTTTTTCAGAGTGTTATGCCCCATATATCCAAATTTCAGAGACTGAAGTGTGATTCACAGTTCTAATGAAAAACTAATGCTTTGTAAATCTCTATGGTTAAACTAATGGCCAGTATTTTCTAAACGATCAACTATCTTCTTTGTGGATACTCTACTGAAAAAATATAGCAATTTTGGCATGTTCATTTTGATACAGTTACTCCCCTATCATAAATGGACCTTCATGGTATATAAGTCTGGAACTTTAGACCTGAAAAGAACTGTAAAAGCAAATAATCTAACTCATCACTTTATTTTATAAAAAAGGAAGTAAAGTCCAGTGTAGCTGAGTGAATGGTGAAAATCTATGTTACTATGAAGGAACTCAGTGAGTCTCTAACCCTCAGCTGGTTTTACCTCCAAGCTTCTTGGATCACTTTGTTTATCTGTGTTTTAGGTAACTCTTGTTTGCCAAGAGAAAGGGAGCAATCTGGAAAATGTCAGTGCTCTCTGTTGTTTACATTTATCAAAACACAGAGGAGATATTTTCATAAATAAGTTGTTTTTGTATTAGCTCTTGTCCCAGTAAATGACATGCTTTTCACTGCTTTCAAGGAATACGTTTTCTTCATGTTATAGATTGGACTACAAACACCTAGTATGTTAACCGTATGTTCCATCTCTGAGCTACATCCCAGCTCCTCAAAGAATATTTCTAATTTTGCTTCATTAATTCTCTTACTCAAAGTAGCATATTTTACATACCATTTCTCTGTAAACTGTATTAACTTTTCCACACAAAAAAGTACACAAACCAAAAATATTTATATATATATATATTTTTTAATATCCAAAAGTATAATCAGAGGATGTTTCCTTTAGAACAGGGTATAGACTAAGTGAAAATTGTGAAATTCTCCTGATGAGGCATCACTGAATTGTGTGTTACTTATGAGTAGGAGAACCATATTTTTGATAAGCTATTTTAGAAAAGCATTCCTTAATTTGTATTTTGAGTAACAGTGATTTAAAGAAATGAGTATACATTGGTTTTCTAAGAACTTCTATTGACACTGGCTGCTGCTTCTTTGATTTTAATTATTTATATCCTGGACTTCTCAAAGTATCATGCAGTTCAGTTTTCTCTGTAATCATGAATAGTGTTTCCCTTATACAGACAGTGACTCTAACTAAGATGTTAGCTCAATTGTGCAATTTATAGAAGTTATTTATTAGTGATCAACATATACAGTGGAATGTTACAAAACTGTAACACAACCCATGATATTCTTTTATTCTTTTTGATTAATGGAAAGAAGAACAATGAGAAAATTTTTAAATTAATTTCCTATTTCTCGGGAGCAAAAGCATCCATTGCTTAACAGAAGTTACCTAATGAAATATTTGTAGATAATAAGCAATATGAATAGTCAAATGGAGAAATAAAGGGGAAGAGGATTCCCTTAGTGAAAAGAAAAAGCAAATTTTGAGAGAACTTGGAAATCAGAGATCTTATAATATGCAGGTATCCTTTCTCTGTCTCTACAGTGTGTTCAGCTATAGCATTTCTATAAGGTTTTGAAGCATATCTTTAACAATGGGGACAATAAGATATTTGATCAATGTTAACATATTCCATAATACTTAACAGTCATTAAGGGGTGTAGGGTGGGGGGTAAAGGGATATCTGCATTGGACCCAAGAGAGCTTAAATAAATCTAATTGTGCAATAAGCACTTTTCAGCAGATTGTTAAAGCTAGTTGACCTCCTATTGTGAAATCTAGGAATAAGACTTCAGAATGGAAAGTCCAAATTGGCAGTGTAAGAAAGGTTCCATAAAGATCTGCTTAACAGTTTGTTAGGCCCCATAAGAAGACATGTAAAACTCATGTTTTGCTTTTTAAGCCTCATTACATTTGGAAATATGTTCACACTGATTTTCATCATTTTATGCGCACAACTTACTCATATATCATTGGGAGAGCCATTGTTTCCATTCTGTTTTTTTTTTTTTTTTTCCAGTACTGGGAATCGAACTCACAACCTTGCTCTTGTCAGGCAGGCGCTGTGCAGCTGAGCTAAATCCCCAGCCCCTATTGTTTCCATTCTGTACATGAAGAAATCGCTATCTCAGAATCAAAGAAACAACAGTCCTCATACTGAAAATTTCTTTGCTTATTTCTTCCTATCATAATCTCTAAGCAAACATTACAGTATGTATTGTGCTATTCTCACTTCGACCTCTTCAAAATTTAGGACACTTGTTATACGTCAGTGATTGACTGAAGTTCCACTATTCAAAAATATATACACTAACTTGGTGATTGCTTTGCATTCTTATATTTTTCGTCAAGGTGTCTGTTCTTGGTCACAGAACATTCCATTTAAAGACATTGTAAATGTAGTCAGTAAATCCAAAGCTATTCAATCAGTCAAAGAATTGTGACAGACCTGAGGAATTCGCAAGTTGCATCTTCAAAGTTGTTGCTGTTGTTTTGATGTCTGTATTTCACAACTTGAAAAATGATAACCTGAAGATTTTCAGGGAGATTTCAAAAATATTTTTCAGATCAGAAAATATTATGTTGGAAATATTTGAGAATTTGTCAGAAAATATGTAGAGGAGTATAATCTAGCAATTCTACATCATTAAATACTAATAGCAATCAATTTTTATTTTAATACTGGAAATCAAACTCAAGACTTTATGCTTACCAGACATGCACTTGTGCTGCTGAGCTATATACCCAGTCCATCAAATTTTTAACAAGTTAATTGGGAAGTCAGGAAACTTGCACCATAAAAGTTTCTCATTACAAAGAAATTGTAACACTGTCCTAGCTCATTTGTTGCTCCTGCAAAATGACTCATATGAATAATAATGAATGAATATTAATGTAGCTAAAAAGTAAGTCAAGCAAAAACCAATCTGATTGAAGCAAAAAAATTACAAATGACATTTTTGAATTCCACTTTTTACTTTATTTCAACTACCTCGTGACTGTAATATTTTAATAATCATTGATTGTCTTGAATTTTCATAATTTGGGGCTAGCTTTAATTATTCTTTCCCTACTAATTGTTACTTCAATACCATTATTACCTTTAAACATATCAGTTTGTCAACTTGATTTGAAATCAACCTCGCCAACATGCTAGCTGCCAATAGCTATTAAATTCTGTTGAAAATTTTGTGGTTGATACATCAACTTTGAAAAAATAATTCCAACCAGAAGGTATACGGTAAAAAATTTCATGTACTGTATTAAAATCCATGAGTATGTTTCCTAGCAGAAGAAACTGATTCAAATCCTCGATCTCACTCTTTCTATATGAAAAATCTAGTTTAAACACAATTCATAATTCCCAAGGAATTTTTCAGAAGCTTCTTTCTGTATAGAATTGTGGTAAAGACCTACACTCACAAGATAGAGTCAGGAGCAGAACCCTGAAGTGGGAAAGGAAGAAAAAGAGTGAATGTCAGGTTAAGGAGAGATAAACAGGAAGAAGAAGAGGCTGAAATCCTGTACACTTAGACTGACATGCGACGGAGAGACAAGCAGCGGCAAAGGTGCTGGACGAGATCCATCTTCTGAAATCCTGATTCATTCCTCCTACAGCACATATTGACAGTCTTCTGCATTCTAGATGTTATGTTAGTAGAAATTCATTTTGGACGCAGCACTCTTCCTCTGCTTTTATATCTAATCAAGAATCCTACTTTCAGCCATCGCTATTTTAATAGTTGGGGTTCTCAAAATGCACAGAATTAATAGATCAGGGGCAGACGAACCTACAGTGCTCTTCTGCCTGCTAAAGAGTCCCACAATCTCCCAGTGTCACAGATCAAAGCATCCAAACTCACTGTGAATAGCTACTGTGGGTCTGCATTGGAAGGAAGACCAGTGGACAAGGGGAACGGCAGGGCTGGGGATATTGCTCAGCAGCACAAGTGCCTGGTTGGCAAGCGCAAAGTCCTGAGTTTGATTCCCGGTATCAAAAAAAAAAAAAAAAAAAAAAAAAAAGAAAATCAAAGAGAGCAGCAAAGACTTGGCTCTGCCAAAATGAGAACACTTCCATCTTCTTTCCCTTTTTATTCTGTCCAGGCTACAAGCTCATTGTTTAGTTGCACATACATCCAGCGTGTGTCGTCTTCCCTCAGCTTGTGGACTCCCTGGTCGGACATCCACAGACACACTCAGAACTTTACCCATCTGCTGAGCAGTTCTTCCTCAAGTTAATTCACGATAATTAAAGATCATACCTATCCTATGTGTTGCTTTTCAATCTGCCTCTTGCCTAAATCCTTAAAACTCCATACTAAATGTTTTTATTCTTCACACTCCTCCTCACTTTAATCTAGTCAATTTTTCTAAAAGTCAGTAACAGTTGTAAATACTTCCTAAATATTTACATGTGCACATCTTTTATTAAAATCATGATCACATCCCTTAGTATTAAATTTGAGGGACTGCACTATCTCCCATCTATCTCTGTAGTCTGGACTCTCACTTCCAGATATTTGGCTACTGCTGCTGTCTTGTTCTGATCATTAATTACTTAAGGTTGATGCCTCAGCTGCTATACACACTGCCGTTCTACCTGCATTACCTTGGTGGTATTGCTTTTTCGGTCTTCGACAATTCCCACTGCTAGGGCCTTGGCCAATCGGCAATATTTACTTATTTTACAAGTTAGAAGGTATATCCTACTTTTGGTGGACCCTTTCTGCATTACTCAGAGTTCCTTGTTTCATGTTATGGACTCCAGGGTACATGTCTACTGTAGCTCAACACGTTGTACTGCGGTTATACTGCTGACTACTCTCAATTTCTCTCCGTGGAAAATTGCAGTCAAGAGTCAAGGAAAGAGCAAAACGGTTTTCTTTTAACCAATTATCTCTCTGTTCCCTGTAGATTCCATCTCTTCTGTGAATCAGGTGCACCCATACTGCCTGCACCCGCGCAACATACGCTAGAATCTAGAAACACTCCAATCTGTTACACTCTGGAATCCATAGCTCTGTGTCTTTTCTCTGAGTTCCTTCAGGGATGGATTCACTGGGGCCAAACCAGGACCATGTCAGGATGCCTTGAAAGGAATAAACCTACACTTTAACGGAGCATATGTTGGTGAAAGGGACATAAGGAAATTCATGTATTTGATTGTAGTCATTTTCTATGTTACAGTAAAGAATTATTTTGAATGTTTGTATTTCTTATCAGCTAAAATGTCCTTTAAAGATTATGGAGCCTAGCATTTTATTTCATCTGACACTCAGAATTATTTGAATTTAGTGCTTTTTAGTGGTACAAGAGCAGCTTCAGTTCTTCTATGGTGCTTTGTTTAAAATCATATGAACTCTTTTTTTTTTTTAATTTTTTTTTAGTACATGCTGATAGCACATGCTGTTGACACTCATCTTTGGCAGTAGGCACCGGTACTTAACATATCATGATGCTTTTTATTTTCCTTCCTTGTGCTTTCTCTTCCCTCTGGCTTTAGATCCTTTCCTCCCACTTTCTTTTCTTTTTCTTTTCTTTTTTTAATTCATGTTTGTGGCACAAAATGATTACATTTGCTTTGGGTCATTGGTACATGTACACTACACATCTGAAGTCTTTCTACATCGGCTTCACCTCACCCTCAGACTTCTGGTCTCATCTGCAAAACATCCATATCCCTGTTTCCTTTTTCAATTATTTCCTTTCCTTTCCTTTCCTTTCCTTTCCTTTCCTTTCCTTTCCTTTCCTTTCCTTTCCTTTCCTTTCCTTTCCTTTCCTT
>NW_004955422.1:7661011-7714727 GCF_000276665.1 Chinchilla lanigera | reverse complement strand
AATTTTTATTTGTACCAGGAATCGAACTCACAACTTCATGCTTGCCAGGCAGGCTCTGTGCCACTGAGCTATATCCCTGCCTTCATCATTCTTTATAAAAAATTGTATTCTATTATGTATAGATATCACATTTTCTATACCCATCCATCTGTTCATAGGCATACAGTCTGCTTCCATGAGTCAGCTATTACGAATTGTGCTACTACAGGCATTGGTAGCATGTATTTCTGTAATAAGATGTCTTTTTCATTTTGAGGAAGGCACCTGGAAGGGGAATCTGGAAGGAATGGAATTTCTAGACTCAGCTTTGTGAAGAATATCCATACTGTTTTCCTTAGTGATTGTGCTAGTTTATATTCTGACCAGCAAGGCAAGAGTGTTCCCTTCTCACCACAGCCTCACCAGCATTTCTTATTACTTCATTTCTTGATATTTGCTATTTTTCTGGTGTTAGAAGGAAAGAATATGAATTCTCAGAACTACCTCAATTCAAGTGAATTAAATTCAGCAAAATTAAATAAACTAAGCAAAATTTAACTACATAGATCCTCTGTTCTTGCTCAACCTGTTTATTTTAATGAGAGGAGAACATTATAAAATTAAACCTGCTCGGGGCTGGGGATTTAGCTCAGCAGCAAAGCGCCTGCCTGGCAAGCGCAAGGTTGTGAGTTCGGTTCCTGGTACCAGAGAAAAACCAAAAAAATAAAAAAATAAAAAAATAAAAAATAAAATTAAACCTGCTCAACAATTATGAAAAAATTGTCCTGGTTCTGCAAACAGTTTGTCACAGTTTGAAGTGACAATAGAATCAGATCACAAAGTCAGCAGACATATGTTTTCCATGTAATTGTTTTCTGTTAAGTTTGATAAAATGTTTCAGCAGTTTTCCATCCTGGGATGAAGCAGTAGCTAAACTAGGTCTCATGTCCATCTTAGCGTTTGTTCATATACCTGTTTGTATATTTGCTTGTTTGGGTAGGGGAAAGGTAACAGGCTATTCTAAGCAAGGATTTTTTTTTTTCCAATTTTTTAGATGCACCAAACTGCAGCTTTTAGTTCATTGGTGCTGATTATATTTTATCCAAATTACTGTGGAAAATGATTCTTTGGTAGGTGATTGCAATCAGGATGGTAATATGTAATTTTGATTAATCAAGAAAGTTTGATTAATTTTAGTGTTGATCATAGCCTAATCCCTTGCTACCATGAGTTGCTATTTACTGTCACTTTGGATGAGTATCAGCGCATTGTGAATTGAACACTTGTTGAAGTGTTCCCAACTTCCCAAGTTCTCCCAACTTGGAACTAAAATTATCTAACATTTCTAGCTATTGGAATTGATTAATATAAATTTCAATTACTTTTATGAATCTGTTTCCCCTAATTTATTAAAATATTCATAAAGCACACTAAGAATATGTCTCCCTAAACATATAGAAAAGCATTCTATTTCCTTTCTTATTTTCATTAAAATATTATATCTTTAAGGTATTATTCACTTTTTGATTTGGCCATGTTGCCACTGTATTACATTTAACTCACCTACTATATTTATCTAAACCTACATTAAGTTCTCTATTTCACTGGTATTTAGATAAGACCTTCATATCTTGATGTTGAAATAATTGGATGTGGTGAAAGCTGACCATTCTAACTGATAAATAGGTTTTGCCTGACTCCTATATTTGTTATTTTGTTAATTTCAGGATAAAATCAGGGTAGTTTTTTTAACAAAGAATGAAACTTATTAATAATTTAATGGACAGAAAGGATAGAAGCCCATTTCAGTCAGCAGCAAAACAGGATTCCTAGATTCAGAGACAAGAGGGAAGACTTATATGCTATGCTGGACAACCTTTATAGCTGTTTCAGTTTTTTTTATATTCTCAATTTTAACTCCTACCCAGTTCTCACCTAATGACTCCTTGTCTTACTCAGTTGAAAGTAGTTAAACCCAGAGTTATCACAAAGCTAACTCCTGCCCATTTCTAGGCTACAATAGAAAATGCTTCTGAAGGATAGCTCCCTTTCACTACTTACCTAAAACAGTATTCACCCTCTTTTACTAACACCAGTGTACCCTGCTGTATTATTATTCCAGAATTATTATTTTCCATAATTAGCACCAGTATTACTGTTACATTTGCTTGTAAAGTCTTTTTCATCTAAATGTAAACTGAGAGAATGAACCTTTCTGTCTCATTCATTTCTGCTCTGCTGGTGTCAAGGACACTGTTTGATCAATAACGGGTGTTGAAAAGAAAAGCTGAATGAATAAATGGCTGAATGTCTTGGTGCTCCCTTAGAGTTCTCAGTGTTATCTAATGATTCCATCAAAGCTCATCTGTGCTGCGTTTTTCATAGTATCTGAGGACCTTCTTTCTAACCCTCAGTGCATACTTTGAATCAAAATCTGCTGAAGACAATGTCCTATAGACTCATATGTCCTCTTTTTCATATGCCTAAAGCTGTCTTTTAAATTTTTCAAGCAGAATTAATAATAAGACCAGTGGAGACAAAACGCTCGCTAGCATATATACAAGTGTGCTGTTTACTCCTTGGTATCTCTGGACAAATGCCTCATGCCTCCATCCCCCGGTTTCCCCTCATCTGTATTAATTGTAGTAAAGTGCCTTGTAGACTTATTTTGAGTATTAATGTTAGATGTCATGCTTAGAATGCTATTTGACTCATAATAAATGCACATGAAATGTTTCTTTGTTTTGTTTTGTTGTGCTTTTTTTGAGACAGGGTCTCACTATGCAGTTGAGGTGGGCCTTGAGCTCACTTTGTATTCCAGGCTGGTCTCAAACTCGCAATGATCCTCTTACCTCAGCCTCTCGAGTGCTAAGATTACAGGTGTGTGCCACCACGCCCGGCCACATTAAAGGTTAATATTCTTATTGTGAGAAAATAAGTATCACTTGCCTTTGAAAATTTTCAAGAAAGGAAATAAGAGGGAAAAGATGAAAGAATTGAAGAGTATTTAGATGTTTTTCTAATCTATTGTATTCATACTTTCCCATGACCTACCCACATTTCTCACTTTAGAGCATATGGAATACACACTCTACTCGCAATATTGTTTCATTTTTATTCTGTACCACAGTGCTGATTATTTATTTTTGCTATTTGCAATCACAAATACTTAAAATAAACAACTAGCAAATTGAATATAAGATCCTAACTTTTGAATTTTTATTGTAACAGTTTACACTACTCATTCTACCTTTTTTACTAAAACATTCACCCCTACTCTTCATCTCTGACTACTTTATTTCCCAAATTAATTCTTCCATTATGAATGCCATAAATGCCATAAAACCTATTATTAAATATTCCTTGATCCTCTCAAATGGATAATGAGTTCTGAATCAATCATGAGATCCACTAGAGTGCAAGGGAGTGTAAGTTTTAATCCCAAAACATGGAAATCAATTACAAAACAAGATGGAAAGTTTAGCTTGAGGCAGAGAGAGAAGTAATTTTAACAGAATAGGTACTACTTTTTTCCAGTAGCGCGCCAATATGAGGTACATGGGAAATAGACTGTAAGGATCAAATGTAATAAATGTAGAGTTCAATTAAAGGGTTCATTGATTTTGGAGAATAATAATGATAATGAATAAATTAGACTAAAGGCCAAGAAAACGGATAATTTGGGGGCCAACATCGGTACACCAAAGTGTAGAGTAGAATGTGATAGCGAAGAGACATATCCTGGAGTTCATTATGGGGATTTTTGCCTAGCTTATTTTAACAGGCAAAGGAATATGGACACCCATGCTACAGGTGCCACCCCTGTTGTGTAAGAGGTAGAGAGGCATCAGTGCCTCTCCTCCAACACCAATGCATAAGGTTTGGATCAGGAAAGGAGGCAGGCACCATGAAGATGATGAATGGCGGCCATTTTCAGACAAATTAAAGGCATTACATTCAACATTAAGATCAAAGAGATAGTTGGTCTGAGCACGAGGTTTTCTTGATACAGCATGAGCTAACGCTTTTGCCTTCTTTTACTCTAACTCCTGCTGACTAATCAACCATATTATCAGCTTGTTGTCCATGTGCATGCTCTTGTTACTATGCATATGTTGTACAGGTGAAAACAAAACTTCTGTGTTCATAGACCTTAAATCTTCATTTAAATATTTTGCCTTTCTGCCTATTGACTAATGGTAAGAAAATTACAATCATTTACTGAGTTTAAAATCAGAAAATAGCTGAAAATGTATTGATGGCAGTTATCTTTGTATTAAAATATCCAAATACATTCATTAAGTAAATAATTAAGAAAAATTCATCATTTAAAAAATTCATTTATTTAAAAACCTTTACCTTGGGCACTTGCTATGTATCATGGACCAATATTGGCAATAGTTCATAAAAAATACAAAAAAAAAAAGAAAGGAAAAAGAGAAAACTCCTGACTCTAAGATTACAAGATTGTTAAAATCTGATAATGAAATATATGTTTCCAAAAGGTATTTTTTTTACTATATTCATAATGGATACAGTACTGTAAATAAGAGGTTGCCCTATGGGAAACCCCCACAAGAAAAATGTTGACTACCCAGATAAATACTTTATAAAATTTTGTTGATGCCTAATTAAAATAACAACAAAAAACAAGATTATTTTATCAAATAAAATATCAACAACAAAAAACAAGATTATTTTATCAAATAAAATATCATGGACAGCTATAGATACCACTTAGGAAACTAGTCAATGCCAATATATATTTGCTTTCATATGATACATTTATCAGAGGTGAAATGAGAAAATTGATCACCAAAAATTAAAACATAAATAAATTATCATGTAAGCAGTTGACAAATGTTATTTAAACAGCTTTACTTTTTACTTTTGAGGACTTTCTGATAATCCAACAATTATTAATCAGACACCTATAAGACCATACTTTACTATGAATATTTAGAAATAATTTTCCTATTGTTGATTTTTCTAAAGATGGTGTAACATTGCTTTTGTGGATGCAATTGCTGCTTTCAAAGTTTTTAATAAGCTTATTTTAATAAGCAGATGAAAAATTAAACTACTTTTTCACACTACAGACACTTACAAATAAATTCTAAAATATTTTGTGATTTAAAATAATAGACCTTGAATATTAAATTGTGTTTACTTATCTCTAAGTAAAAATGTGTTATTATCAAGGTTTACATCTACAAAACTTTTTGCAGGATCTTACATTTATCTTTATGTTAATTGTTAGTAAATGAGATAAAGAAAATTGAGGTATGTGTTATGTTTTTAGCTGAATAACAACACTCTTAAGAATGTATAAGGAAATGGATTTAGTGCCATTTTTTATTCTTAATAGATCAAATTTATAGGAGAGTTTTCCTCATGATTTATCTTTTTTATTTTTATTTTTATTTTTTTTTCTTGGTTTTTCTCAGGTACCAGGAACCGAACTCACGACTTTGCGCTTGCCAGGCAGGCGCTTTGCAGCTGAGCTAAATCCCCAGCCCCGATTTATCTTTTTTAGACTCTTAATCTCTTTGTCCAATTTATTTGTATCTTGTGATTTCTAGTACCTTCTCTGTATTCCTTCTTGAAGATTTATCTCCTTGCACTGTCACCAAGATACCTCTTTTCCTCATTTAAGTTCACTGTCTGAAGTTCTCAATGAAATGAAGACTAATGCTAGGTAAAACCAGTGGAATCTTTTAATCATCACTGTCTTCCTTTTTGTGATGTTGTCAAAGCCACTCTTAAAGTAAATAAACCTGTAAAATTTGTATATATTATATCTTATTAAAGAAACAATGATTGTAAATGCTATTGTAAAGCAAATAACTAATTATTTAAAAAGAAATTTCTCAGAAAAACATTTCTACAATATAGAAGTGATTATATTGTACATCTAGTTAAAAACTTTTAATTGTAAAAGTGAGCCATTCTAGTTTTATGGATTTCTTTTTTTCAGTTTAGCTACTATTATCTACATCTCTAGTTTCTTCTCCATTGGGATATCAATGAATGTAGATTCAGAAGGATATAATTTCACAAACTTAAAACAACTGTGTATCTCTCCTTGAAGTCCAGGATTTCTCTTCTTCAAGAGACCCTGAAAAAGTGGAGTTTCATTTACTTGTTGGTGAACCTATTATATGCAATGCTTTTTGGCCCTTTAGAAATCAGCAAGCCAAAAATATCCTTACATCTAGGAACAGGTTGTTTGAAAATACACAATAAAGACCTTCCTTTGAGGAAAATTTCATAGAAGTTAAGTGTACTTTGAACTCACTAAGAAACACATGATTTGTTTCTTCTTAAATGCCACAGATCTTATGATATGTTAGTTTTATTTTTGCCACTATCAAAAAGCATTTGCTTTGAACAAGAGAATGAAGTGTATTTCTAGTCTATTCTTGAAAATAAGAATCCACTGAATCAAAGTATTTTATTGAATATCTTCAAGGAGACAATATGTACATTAAAATAAATTCCACTATCTGAAAAATAACAAATTATTTTCAGGTTAGACATTCAGCTTTTGGTAAAAGAAATAATAAAAAGACAGAGTATTACTATTTTATTTTTTTCTCTTTTTTTTTTGGTTTTTCTCCGGTACCAGGAACCGAACTCACGACCTTGCGCTTGCCAGGCAGGCGCTTTGCCGCTGAGCTAAATCCCCAGCCCTACTATTTTAAACAGTGAAGTCGTTGTTAAAGTTCCACATAAAAGAGGATGTATCTTTTATTCCAGCTTGTTCAATTTTTTTTTTTTGTACTGTTATTTGCTCAATAGGTTTATTTTTCAAGCAAGGAAAGTAATTTAAATGGATTTTTCATTAAAAAAACAACAACCACAGCAACAACAATAAGAAAACCCAAATTATACTCTTGGTGTAGTGGTTTCATAAATCTTGTATATTTTAACTTAAAAGATAAAATATAATTGAACACAGCAAAAAATAGTCTTTTGACTAAATTATAACTAAAAATTGGCAGATGATTAAGTTAAAACAAAAATTAAAATACTGAGAACTGCTTCCCACCCTCTGCACTGTGAAATTCATATTTTTAGCAGAAAGTACAATATCCTTTACTTAAGGACTTTTTCTCCACTTTATTTGCTGCAAATGTTGAATTAAAAGTTGAAAGACAATACCTCTCTAGTCAGATGATTTGTCAGCAGAAACATTTTTACCCTCACCCTAATCCTCTTTTGGGGAAAGGATTTGTAAATAATAGCATTAAAAATTAATTGCATTAATTTTTCTATCTGAGTGAAGTGCTGTAACCAATTATCCCCGACTTACTGGTTTGAAAAAATAAAAACTTATTATCTTATAGACCTGAAGTTTAAAACCTGAACATGATTTCACTGGGCTAAAATCAATGCGTTGGTAAACTGTGCTCCTTCTGCAGATGCTGGTGCCTTTTACAGCCTTGGGAAGCCACCCACCTGCCTTGGCTCAGTGCGTGGCTGCCTACTTCATCTTCAAAGCCTGGAATCTCTCTCTGTCACTGCTTTTTTTATTCTGGGTCCTTCTCTGACCAAGTGAAGGCCTGCCTTCCCACTCTTCTATAATATTAAAGCCACCTGGCTAAGCCAAGAGAATTTGTTAATCTCAAGATGCTTTCTCTAATTACACGTGTATCCTCTCTTCTTTGTGTAAATTAACATATTCATAGATTCTGAGAATTTGGTCTAAGCTTTAATGTTTTGGGTGGGTAGGGTGTCATTATTCTGCCTACTGTGGATATACATATGAATAGAATATTTAAACATGCTCCTGTGTTTCATTTACCTATTTCTTTTAATGGCAATATAATGGCAAAAAACATGTGGAGGGGGGATGTCCTCATTTAAATTGCTGTCCCCATGTGGCTTAGCTGTGACCTAATAAGAATTATAAATTTTAATTGCTATTTTAATGTCCTTATGCATTTAAGGCTTTAGGTTGAGAGAGGCTTTTTGAGGAAAGACAATAAAATATTGTCAGGAATTAGTGTTTTACACAACCACATTAAATATGTTAAATAATTGTCTAAGATTGTTTTAAATCTTTAAACATTTTTTCATCATATGCTACATTTCACAGATGACACAAATGAGGTTTTGGAGAGATTAATAAATTTACCAAAGAAATGAGGGTAAATTTAGAATTGGAGAGAGCCCTCTGACTCCTGAGGCTGAGCTTTGAATGAGTGTGACACATATGGGTTAATAATAGCTTTTCCTCTGAATCTATTGGGTACGACATTCTAATGATCTTTGCAGATCTGTTGGCAATGGCCAATGGTTTTCTCATTGTTTTCATTTTGGAATGTCACCCAAATGTCCTTATGTCCTCTTATATTTAAACACACTTTGAAAGTTGATCTTGAATTCAACAGAAAGGAGTTTCACTTATAAGTTTAAGGTTATGACTATTCCCTAAACATATTTTTTACTATTTAATGAGACAATAGGATATAAATAATATATATAAGCAGTAAAATTTATACTACATATTTTTTCTTTGAATGACCAACATGAAAAAGAAAATATAATGTATCTTGGCAATTACAGAAAAGTCATATAGAAATGGAATTTTTTTTGAATTTTTCTATTTTAAAAGAGGTATATTTCTGCATTCTGAACATTTTATTTGCCTTGGGCTCCGCACATTTCATAGATGACTTTCCATCTGGTGAATGCTGAATGGTTCAACAATCCAAAGACCGTAAAAGCTGGAGTGAACTGCCGCGTGGTCCTGAGGAAGCTATAATAAAAACTCATCGTGAGAAAATTGTAGTGGGATAAAATTCTGTAGTTTTAGCCATCCTAATAGAGGTAACAAAGTAGGAATTTGTAGGCACAGGGTTATAACCAGAGGAGGATGGGGGAATGATGACAATGGAGAAAGGGTTTAACTGTTGCTTGTTTACATTTATCAGTCTGATTATCTTTGGGGAGTAGTAATTGCAACTAATAAGGAGAACATTTGCTGCTTAAATTGTATGGGGTATGACCAAATTTCTAAAAAATTCCAGCTGCACAATGCCTGCCTGGCAAGCGCAAGGTCATGAGTTCGATTCCTGGTACTGGAAGAAAAACAAAAACAAAAAAATCCTAAACAAAAATAAAAAATTAATTTACTTATGAACCAATTTGATATAGTCATATGGAGTTTAACTGATTTTTATTTATTGTACATCTATTTCTTCTTTATTGGTTTTTATTTCTATGCACACTTCACCCATCTCTTGTCCCCTTCCCATTTACAAAAGATCTACCTCCCTATTTCCTATTATTTATCTTTTATTTTACATTTTATACATTAGATTTGTTGTGTAAGAGAAATCGTGTGCAATTTAGCTCATGAGTCTGACGTATTTCACTTACTATTATGCTACCAAGGTGCATCTATTTTCCTACAAATAATCCCTTCACTGTAGCTGGGTTACATTTTCAGAGAGTTCACTCCATGGTCTAGTAGCACCAGTATTTTGGGTCTGTGGGGAAAGTCCCTGTTAGAAGTCTGTGGCAGAGAAAATCTGCTCACGACATGGCAGCCAGGAAGCAATAAGAAAAAGAACAGAGGGGAAAGAGGCTGGGGCCAAAATAGCTTCATGCTCCCATAGTCTTGTTTCTTCAACTGGACTCCACATTCTGTTTCTATCACCTAGCAATAAAGCCATCAATTTCTGATCTCATCTTTCTTGTTTCAGTCCTATAAGGAGTCTTGATTCATTCCTTTCACTGGAGAATGGCATCAGATATCAAGATCTGGGAAATAGCAGTGCTTATTTTTACTACAGTATCATAACTTCTAGCTCGTTCCAGTTGATAAAGCAATGAAATATATGTGCATATACTAACTCACATATGTGCATATATATTTGGACCATCGTATCAACAGTTTCCATGGCTATGAATACAACCAGCCACAGATGGAAAGCACTTTTTTTTATTTTAAAGAAAAGAAAAACAAAAAAACAATGAAGACAAAAATACAAAACAATACAAAAACAAAAAAAAGATACAGGATTTCAAACCAGGAATCAACAATGGTTGTTACACTACACATTGTCATCACCATTGAATTCGCTCAGATTATGAGATGCAGGAATGCAAGACTGATCAAAGACAATAAGAAGTAATAAAAAAAAATCAGAAATGATACAGAGCCTCTCGAAACAAGATGGTAGGAATTCACCAATGGTTGTTATATTGTATACTGTTGTGTTCAAATTAGTTGTTCTTATTACCAGACATAAGTGTACAAAATTGGTCAAAAAAGAAAATTAAGCATTAATTATTCCTTTCAATATACCAATAGACATCAGCAATACACTTATCCCTGCTATCCTTGTGTGTGTGTGTATATACATATATATATATATATATAAATATTCTTTTAATTTTAAAGAGAAAATAAAAAAGCAACAAAAAATAAAGCAAAGACAAAACAACACAAAAATAACAAAAATGATATATAATTTCACAACAAGGTGATAGGAAGCTAACAATGTTAGCTTTAAAGTGGTTACTCAGATAACCAGATATAGGCATATAAGACTTATCTTTACTAATTCTGTATGTTCTTTTTCTGTTGCTATTCCCCATAACCTACAGTATAAAAAGTATTTGCAGAGCATTTATATTATATTATGTAATAGAAATAATCTAGAGAACTTCTCTCTCCCATCCAACTGTGTTTTTGGCTGTTATCAAACTTCTCTCCCTCCCCTGTTCCTACTGCTCCTCCAAGTCACTATAAACTCTGTTCCACTTGCTTCTTCAATGAAAGCAACATTTTAGTTTCTGCAAACCAGGGAGAACATATGACACTGACCTCACCATGTGTGGCTTATTTCTCTTCACATAAAGTTTTGCTGCAAATGACAGTGTTTCATTTTGTCTTTTAATTTTCTTAATGGTTTCTTTCACACATCAGAAGCTTTCAGTTTTAATGAAGTTCTCATTATGGATTTTTTTCATTTAATGGATCATAGTTTTACATTCTCTGATTCTCTTTTATTCTTAGGATTTATTATATCTTGTTATGCTACATAAATATTTGGTGTTTGCCTTTATTGTGCCTTAGAATTTAAATGATATCAATATGTTCTGTTCCTATGCTATCTTTATACCAAGATTACTCTCTGGTGCATGTTTGCATTAAATAAATTGCTGATAAACACATGAATGAGTGTATAAGCACATGAATAGATAAATACAGCCAGGCATAGTCATACATACCTATAACTCCAGCACTACGGAGGCTGAGGCATGAGGATGGCTTTGAAATTGAGGCCTTCCTAGGCTACAAAGTGAGTTCAAGGCCATTCTGAACTACATTGGGAGACCCTGTCTGAAAAACACAAAAGTAAAGGCAAAAATGTGGTAGATCAATTCAAACCCATGTTCTAAGCCAACAGTTTCCATGTATTTACATGCATCTGTATAAAAATATGAGGTCTATGTACACATTTCAAAATTACATATAAGCTATATATATATATATTTTAATTTTAAAAAGTTCTGATACTATATCTGTAAATAAGTTTTACACATAAACCTTGTATATGCATATATATATGATATGTACACATATATGTTACTGTCCTAATAGAAATCATAAAATAATGAAAATATAATTGCATAATTAGAACTAACAGATTTTAAAATAGTTTCTTCTGAGACTCAACTATGGAGAATACTGTTTCAAATTATTCAGTTTCACTCTTTCCCATTTGTTACAATTTGTGTCTAGATGCCCCCCCCCCCCCGCAAAGCCTTAAGTGGTCAAGGTGGGTGGGCTTTTTGAAGGTGGATGAATGGAGAGTTTGTGATTGGTTCATTGTCTAGTGGTGTGACTGGAGGCGTGAGTGCTACACCCACACTGGGGCGGGTAGCCTGCATGCAACCTAAAGAAGAAAAAGAGGCTTGCTCCTCCATTTTTGCCCTTTTGTTCTTTGGCTATCTTCTGCTGCCATGAACTGGTGCTCCTCTGCCAGGCCACCCTGTCTTGGAGCTAACTGACTATGAACTGAAACCCCTATAACTGTGAGTTAAATAAATCTTTCCTTCCTTAATTTTGGGTATGGGGTATTTTGTGTCAGCAACAAGAAAAAGGTAACCAAGATACCATTTCATGTGAGAGTGTATTGTCATAGCCTAATCTGGACCTTTCAAGATTATAATTACAGATACCTTAAAATGAGTTTAGTCCAGCGAAGAGGTCATATGGATTATGTTGCTAAATCTCTTCAGTGTAATCTTTCTCTTATTTCATACCTTTTATGGACTTTACAATGTCTTCTCAGTATATCATGTTAGATATTTTCCCAGCCTGACAACATTTGATATCCTGTTCATTCGTGTCACACTGCTCATCTCAGAAATAGTAGAAATAAAATAGCAGATTACAGGAGGAAGGAATTAAATGTTGGCCTGTGGCTCAAGAAATCATTTTATACAGGCTTAGTTACACAGGGCTGCTAAACTCAAGAGCTTTGGGTGTTAGAATTGCCAAAACGTTATTTATGTTGAACAAAGGTAATATACATAGGCATTTTCCCCTGATGTACGTATAGTGCAACAAGAACTTTCCCACCACTCCTCACCACCCAGAACCTGTGAATGTGACCCTCTTTGGAAATCATTCTGCAGATGCAATTTGTTAAACGATGTTATATTGGATTCAGCTGGGCCCAAACTCCACCGCTACTGGCATTCTTTTAAGAAGACCCAGTTCCAGACAATAAAGGGGATACAAGGTGCAAATGAAGGCAGAGATTAGAATGTGAAGCTCAGTCAATAATCCAAGAAATGCCAGCAGTCATCGGGAGCTAGAAAAGGCAAGGAAAGATTTTCCTCTCTAGGCCTCATAAGGATCGTGGACCTGCAGACACCTTGATGTTAAATTTCTGCACCCCAGAATGGTGAGAATATAGATACATCATTGTTATTGTTTTAAGGCGTTTCAGTTTGTTGTAGTTGTTATAGTCATTCTAGAGAAGCATTTATCTATCTATCTATCTGTCTATCTATTTATCATCTATCTATCTACAAACCTATCTGAGGTTTATCCTGTACACTTTTTTTTTTTTTTTTTTGGTACCAGGAATCAAACTCAGGACTTTGTGCTTAGTCGGGAAAACACTTATGCCACTGAGCTATATTCCCAGCTACACATTTTAGATGTTATTTTTAAATTATTTACTACCAGTATAATATTAAATAATTATAACAGTAGTTGACAAATATTGCACGTAGTAGGATTTTTAAAGTATTTTAAAACAGAGATGTTAACTAAAAGTTAACATCGCTACTTGTAACTTTCTTTTTTAATCAAACTGAGACTTTAAACAGTGACATAATTGTAAATAACTGGCAATTGCCACTGCAAGGATCCATATACCCGTTTCTTTTACTCCAAGGCTCGGGTTGCCAATAGTAACACTCTATTTGAAGTAAGGCTTTCAACATAGTGTCAAATATTCATTTGACTGCAGTGTGTTTAAATATATTGCCATATTTAATTTTTAGCGAAGTTTTGGCACATGTAGACAGTCTATAAATACTTATTGAATGAATAAATACATGCAGTAATGCAGCATTTTTATATGATCATATTTCTCTGAAAATTTTTGGCAGCAAAGTGTAGGGGTACATTCTAAAAATGGAAGAAAATCGGATTTTATGTCATAGTATCTGCCACCCCCAAACCAAACTCCATTTCTAATGAAAGCTGCTGCCTCTAAGTGTACAGAAATCAACACAAACATTTACTGGGGCCTCTAAGACCCATAAACTACTCACCAAGCACAAAGAGCCTTTCTTCTAAGAATGCTCAAATGGATTATAAAACAATACATTACTTTTATGTTCTCATGGCCCATTAAATCTTTTTTAATGCGGTATTCTTTTGAATCGGTAAGTTTTGAGGATACCAAAATAGTGTTACTTGCTTTGGCTTTCATCGCAATAAGGGGCTTTTATTCAACTGCTTCCGTCTCCAGGACTTACCTCTATAAATAGTATTAATTCTTCAGTTTAAAAAACATCAAAATAAGTATATCTCTTTTTTTGTACTAAATCAAAGAAGGATTTTTAATCCAGTTCCTTTGAAAATAGTATAAAATCTGAGTGTATGCCTAAACCCTCTTGTTAGATTCAAGAAGTGGTAGATCAAATGCTTGAGTTCCCATATACCACGAATTTAAGAATTTTGAGTTCACCACGTGTGGATTTTAAATGAATGCAAGATGTTTCTGGGAGTTGAACTCTCCCTTTAGAAGATATATGGAAGTCCTAATTCCCAGTACTCTGAATGTAACTTTGTTTGGAAATAAACTTTTTAAAATTCTAATTAAGATAAAATAACATTATCCAAGGATAGGATCTAATGTAACATGATTGCTGTCTTCAGCCGAGGAGAGGACCGAGCTGCAGATGGGTGGATGCCGAATAAGGACACAAAGGCAGAGACACTGGACAAAGGTGACCATGTAAAGACAGAGAAATTATGAAATTATGCTGTCACAAGCCAAAGAATGCTTGGGGCTACCAGACCCTGGAAGAGATAAAGAGATTTCAAAGGGTGCGTGGCTCTGCCAACCCCCTTTTATTTTTATTTTTTTTTCCAGTACTAGGGATTGAACTCACGACCTTGCGCTTGCTGGGCTGGCGCTGTGCCACTGAGCTAAATCCCCAGCCCCCAGCCCCTTGAAATATGAATCTTAATGTCTTTGCCTCCTATCATTCCAAGAAAGGGGACCGATAAATCTAGCCAAGGGCCTGTCTGTTCTGTCCTTTTTTATGTTTTCATCAATGAGTGAATATTTATTACACAATGATTACAGACTGTATACAAATTTCAATCTCTGATACATCATGCTGGACACATCTTACAAAGAACGTGTGCTCTATTCTTTGTCCACATATAGTATCTTGGAAATGGGCAAAACACTCTGAAATTCTTTTCGTCTTGCAGATGTTTCCAATAAGCCTCTGAGATTTTTTCAAAGTTCTCCTCTGTTTATCAGTTCAGGAGTTATCCTGGAATCCTAAGCAAGTTTTCAATACTTAGCAGCATATTGCAAAATCTTTGGTGATTGTAATAGATTCGTATTTGGCTGAATACTAAGCTTTCTAAGATATTTCTGTGATATGTTGATTTTTTTCAAAGCAATTATTTCCTAGGAGTAATATAAAAATGGCCTTCTTCCCACACGATCCTCTACATCAGACAACAGCACTGGGTTCATGATGCCCCAATAATTGTCACATTCACTGGGAATATTGAACTGGAAAAAAATAATGTCTTTCTTATGCTGTATAGATTTCAAAAGCGAAATAGTAGTTCTGCATGAAAAATAAGAATAGAATTGCATAGGAGAGCAGAGATAAGAGCAAAAGACATTTCCCGAGGCCCAGGTATCTCCCTGATAAGATCCTCAGAATTATTTTCTGTCCCAGCTCAAGTGGCTTTCAAAAAATTATAGCCAAATTAGTGTGATCCCAGAAATCTGTGAAGCCGAGGCAGGTGCATTGCAAGTTCAAGATAAGCCTGGGCTACTTAGCAGCTTAGTGAGAAATTCTCTTTAATAGTTAATTAAAGTAAAATGGCTGTAGATATAGCTCAGTGCAAAGTGTGAAGTTTCTGGTTTTAATTCCATTTAAAAGGTGAAAGATTTGTACGATCTGAAGAGAAACCAGAATATTTTAATCCCATTTAGCAACAAATTAAAATAAAAGGATAAGAAAAGAAAAGCCTTACTGATTTTGATTTATATTTTTGAATAACTAAATTTTGTCTTCACAATTCATTTTTCTGGGTTTATTTGAGTTTCACTGTAGTTTACTGAATTTACTTATTTTGACATGCTCTTATACTTTTATTTTAATTTCCTTAGGTAGAAGTTTAAGTTATTGAAGTCTCTCTGCTTTGCCAATATAAGTGTTTAAGACAAAACATTTTTGTTTAGTTACTAGCTTAGCTCATAACTTTTGTATCTCATCATTTTCATTCATCTCCAAGTAATTTTTAGCTTTAGTGTAATTTCCATCTTGACCCCTTAGATATCAAGATGTCACTGCAAACCAAATATTATATGTTGTTTAATTTCCATGTACTTTTGAATTTCCTAAATCTACTATATGTAATTGTGAATTGATTTATTGTGGCCATAAAAATACTTTTTTAATGATTTAAGCAGGATTTAATTTTATGGAGACTTACTCTATGGTTTGTTTGTAAACTGGTCATATACAAATATAAATATATTTATATACATATAGACCTAGAAGGCTAACAATAGCACTCTTTGAGTGCAGTGTTCTCTAGGCCTTTATTATGTCCTAGGCAGTTTGGACCCTTGTTTCAGTCTTTTATTTTCTTTTGGAGCTGTTTCTTGTATTGAAAGAAATTCTCTATTATTTTTGAGTTGATCATTTTACACGTTAATGCTGAGTATTTATGCTTTTTGTGTTTTGGAGGTACACTTGCTATGTGCATAAATTACTGTGATTTGCACTCATGTATGCTGGAATGATCTTTGATGTAAAAGTATCTTTTGGAAGCACATTTTTATCTTTGAATCTCCTTAGCTGGTATTAAATGACCTCATCTCCTTGCATTTTTATTTGTGTGGTATATTTTATTTGTGTGGTATATTTTTCACTTTCACCTACATTTTACTTTTAATATATGGTGTTTTTATCTTGTTTACTCATAAAGTTGAATCATTTTGAAAAAATTATCTCAACGTGTTTCTATCTATTATAGATTTTAAAGCAACTTATACCTGATTTAATAGCTGATACAGGTACAATTTATATTTGTCACTTTTTAAATGTTTGCTGTCTGTATCTCATTACCTTTTTTGTCTATTCTTTTGTTCTTATTTCCTCATGTATTACATACATATTTCTTGCATGCTTTTATAATCACCTTCTTGCTCATTTTAATATGGACCTTAGACTGATTTCCTTTTTTGTTTTCTTGAACTTAATATTTAAGCATAGAATTTAGTTTAATTTCATACCAAGTTAATTTCAATAGCATTCCAGAACTTTTCTTCATTTTATCTCTGAGCTCCTATTAGTATTACCATAATTGCACACATATTATTTGCATTCACTGTAAGTCACTTTTAAAGATATTGATTTATGTAACTATGTTTTAAATCACATACATAAAACAAAATGTATTTTTACCATCCTCTACATTTTTATACTACCTTTTACACCTTTTAAATGTATTAGCATAGTTTACTTTTCTAATGCTTCTATTTTTTCTGTAGACAGAATTTTCAATATACTGTGCTTTTATTTTAACCCGATGCACTCCTTTTAGTGTTTCCTGTAGACCAGCTGATAATTCCTGTTTATGTTTGTTAGATTTTAATTTATTTTTGTTGTTATTACTGTTGTTTACTCTGGAAAGGTCATAAAGTACCCAGTTTTTAAAAGCAATTTTACTTTTTTCTAGAAATATTTATTTTTGCACTAATTTTCTTTTAGCAACTAGTATATGCCTTTCCAAGGCTTCACGCTCTTCATAACTTTTGAGAGAAATTTAGATTTTAATGTTACTAAGGATTTCTTCTACATGATATTCATATATCTCTGCTACTTTTAACATTCTCACTTTTTATTGGCCTTTGACAGTTTTAGTAAAAATGTATCTGGATGTAGATCTCCATCTTTGAGTCACAATAAATAAAGGCAAGAACTGTGAATGATCCTTCAAGGCAGCTGCCTGACAGAATCCCGTAGTGGTAATTTTCTGGCTGGGAACACTCTGACACGTGCCAAACCCATCCACTTCCTGGAAATGGTACTTTACCTTTTCACAGACACTGTGAGTGGAGGCTGCTAGTTTTCCATGGTATGACACAGCAAATTGAAACACCACAACTCTCCCTGTTTTCACTGAGCTTTAACAGTTATTTTAATGAGTACATATTCTGTAGATTGTTGCATATTTTTCATTAATTCTATAATTATTAAGAAGTTGATTTTTGGCAATTTCTTTCAAATGTTCTTATTACTTTTTTTTTTTTTTTTGTATCAGGAATCAAACTCAGGACCTTGCACTTGCCGGGCAGGCGCTTATAACACTGAGCTACATCCCCAGCCCTTGATCTTATTACTTCTTGAGGAGAATAGATTTTCTAATCAAAATATTTCTGTTTATGGAAATACTTCTGACCTATTTCGATAGCATCTTAAAGTTTTTTTTTTTTTTTGATGTATTTTACTTTTGGAGAAATTTCATAATGATAACAAAAACTGAACGTAAGTTCAAATATTTAATTTCTATGAAATATAAAAATACAGTAAAAGGTACCACTCTGGGTTCAGAATGACATAGAGATTAATTTCATTGACAATTGTTTTGAAAATTTTTGCAGTGTTCTGGATGCAAATATCTTCATATTTCAACCCCAGTCCTCGGAAATTGTGGCTAGCAAAAGGTCAACTCAGAAAGATATTAGCAGTGCTGTTAAAACCAGCTACTCTTTCCTTTATTCAGGGGAGAACTGCGCATTTCCTCCAACACAGACTTAAGATTGAATTGAGAAAAAGGTCTTTAGAGTACTTTAGTGTGTAAGCATTCTCAGCTCCTAATGTTTTATTTTCTGTAGAGGGACTCTACTCTAAAACACATGTGATCCTTTAAACATGAGTATTCTAACCATTAATCTAAAAATGTGAAGAGTTCAGTTCAACACTGAGTTTGAAAGGAGAATTTCTTCAACTCAGCCCATATCACTGTTTCTTTCTTCTTGGGAACAAGCCTGCTTAAATAATGAAGATGTGCCCTGCGCCTCTAAGCTATGAGTCATTAGAGAGCTATTCTATGGGATAATTCTGTAGTAATGAATGATTCATTGCCTCCATAATTGTTTGCTTCAATATTAATAACTTCAATTGGTTTGTGGTCCTAAGTCACATTCCTAAATATCACTGTTAGTTTTTGTTAAGGTAGAACTTGGATAAAGAAGTGGAATGTCACATATTCAACTTTCACAAAAACCGTACATCTATCTTGGTAAAGTATTTTCTTTTACAGTCTGTAATTAATAAGAAAATTAAAAGTACAGTACAACTAATGACTGATATCAGTATCTATCAAAGTTTATAACATTAAGGAAATCCATTTGTAAATATCTAAATTTGAGAAACAAATCCACACCTTGCTAGTTCCATGGTTTGGAGCAATTCTTAGTTTGTCTCTGGCTTCATTCTTTTTATATTAAAATGTAGTAATACTTAATCATATTAAATGAGATAATGGTTTAAAAATGTAGTTTGAGATTTAAAAATAACAAAAAACACTAGCATATTGGCAATGAAATGGGAAAGCTCCAAGAAAAGTTCAGAGAATGTTTTTCAACAGAATAATGCTATTTATTTGGAAGTAGCTGAACATTACAATAGGACTATGTATGTTAGTCCTGAACATTTTAAAGGAGGTCAAGGAAAAGGGTAAATTTTAAAGGAAACAATGAGAAAGATTACATCAGACAGTTTAAAACTATAATCGTTCATCAGTGATTACTATCATGAGCGGTATTAATCTGAGGTAGAATAGACAGTTGCTGGGTAGATGTTCCTGTAGAAATACATTTTATATAAACTTGTAGTGACTTTTTTTACAAGGCTGTAGCCTGGCAGAGTTTCTGATATTTATCATCAAGCAGCAGTGCAAGAAAGCCCATCTTTCATAGCCTTCTAGGTTGCCTTTCTGTTTTTCGCAGGTGTCTTAGTTACTTTTTCTCATTGCTGAGACAAAATACCAGACACCCAAAGTTAAAAAAGGAATTGTCCATTTCAGCTCACAGTTTGCAAAGGTTTCTGTTCATAGCGGGCTGGCTCCACGCCAGGGTGATATGGCAGCGGAGAAATAGTTTGTGGCAGGCAGAAGGCAGAAAAGCTGTGAAGTAGCACAGAAGCATCAACAAGCCTGCTTTCTTTCTGTCCCTGTAATTTATCAGGCTATCTGCTTTTTGGGTGGTGCCATCCACACCCAGGGGGGGATTCCCATTATCCACACTCACTACTATCCTAAATCAATCAGTGGACTAACTTAGTAATCACAGACCCTTAATCCCATCATCACACACCCGAGGTCCAGCCACCTCTGAAAATCTTCACATGTGACCACATGAGGCTTCGGGGTAACAACTAGATACAAGCCATAACACTAGGTTTGCAAAAAATGAATTGAAATTTTTATGATTTAAAGAACAGTTTTCTACAAGTGTTAGTGTGTAGAGTATATCTTGCCACAAGTATATGAAATGCAGAGTAATTGTCAGGGAAATTTATTATGTATACACATAGGGTATTAATTTGAAAAGATAAATCTAAATCTAAATGAATTGTTAAAGAGGCATAACTCTTAAGGAACTTTACTTGAGGATTTAAATGTCTATCTTCTCAACTGTATTAAGAACACAACACATGTTATTATCTTTGCTTTTAAAGTGCCTGGAATAGTGTAGGTACTACATAAATTTGGTCAAATTGACTTGATTACTGGAGGGAAATAATCAGGCTAGTAAATATGTTCCCAATTCACTTTGCTTGCTGATTAAAACAACTGAAGGAAGTACAGATGAGAGAAGCTAGATATTGTAAAAGGGAAAGAAACAGCTCATACAGGTAAGAACAACTGGGATGAGGGAAAAGACAGGAACAAAGAAAGAAAAAGAAAGAAAGAAAGAAAGAAAGAAAGAAAGAAAGAAAGAAAGAAAGAAAGAAAGAAAGAAAGAAAGAAAGAAAGAAGGAAAGAAAGAAAGAAGGAAAGAATAGCTTTATTTATATACACAAGATAGGTAAGATAATTGTACTACTATTTTTTATTAGTTTATTGAAAGGAAAAGTTAATGTGCAATTTTTTGATCAATCTTACATGCCTCTATCTTGTTTTCTGAATAACCACTTTGAGGATAACAATATGTAATATAACAACCATTGTTAATTTCCTGTCATCTTGTTTTGAAATTCTGTATCATTTGTATTGTTTTTTATGTTCTTCTGTTTATACTCTTGTTTTTGTTATTTTGTTTTTGATATTTTCTCTTTAAAATTAAAAAAGAAAACATATATGTATATACAAACATGGCTGGGATAAGTGTATTGCTGATGTCTATTGGTTTATTGAAAAGAACAATTAAGGCTTAATTTTTTTTTTCTCTTGATCAATTTTGCATGATGCTACCTGGTAATCAGAACAACTAATTTGAAGGCAATAATATGCAATATAGCAGCATTGCTAAATCCCTACCATCTTGTCTAATGAAGCTCTGTACCATTTCTAATATTTTTTGTTGCTTGTATTGTCTTTAATTGTTTGATCAATCTTGCATTCTTACATCTGGTAATCTAAGCAACTTCATTGAAGATAACAGTATGTAACATAATAACCATTGTTAATTCCTACCATCTTGTTTAGATATCCTATGTTGTTTTTGTACTGTTTCATTTTTGTCTTCATTGGTTATTTTATTATTTCGTTTAAAAAAATAAATGAAACGCACTGAAGACGTCTAAAAGGTAGGTGGGAAGAGAAGTTTGTCCTATGTTCCTATTTCCCAACACTCTGACTTCAGTCATATGTTATATTTTATATGTTATTCCAGATATGGAGGAGGGTTAATCTACAGTGAGGACAAAAAGACCTATTTTGACCTTAAAGATCTTATAGTCTTATGGTTTAATAATTATATAAAATGAATATTGATGTACAAATGAAAACAGCAGGTTACTAAGTAGTAGTGTTTGTTTCACAACTGAATATTTACATTTAAACTAATATCACCTTAAATTCATATACCACTCCCATGTGTATGGTTATTAACAATCATTTTATAAATAAGGAATGGAGGTTTATATAAGTTGCTTGACTTTCCTAGAATACGAATCTTTGGAATGACTAAAGTGATGTTAGAAAATGTTTGCTGGGATCTAAATTCAGCCTTTAGTGCCATACCATTCTTCCTGTGATAAAATCATGATGTGCCTTGGTAACAGAGAGATGAACATGGGAATATAGAGGTCGATTAAATCAGTGACAGGTAAGATGCCATGATGTTATGTTACTGTCCTTAAGGAAGTATGCATTTTAAAACACCATAGTTTACAATTCAATGCGTAGTTTTGCTATTGATGTATTTGAATTAGAGTTTCTTTGTCGGGTCTCCCAAATTATCGTTGATACTCTCATGCCCTATCGCATACCAGCTCTCTGGGATATGTTAGTGCTGAAAAGCACAGGCTAAAGTCACAGTGCCTCCTACAGAATTCTTTCCTATACAGTTAGGACATCACTTCTCCTAGGATGGCTGTTAACCAGAGAACAGAATCTCTGATGAATGCTTTTATCCCCATCCCCTGATACAGAAAATTTCTCCTGGACTTCTTATGATAGTGGATATCCCAGGAGGGTGTTTCATGAAGATAAAAGGACTATGGACGCCACATCACATGGCCTCTGTTTCTAGATTGTTCTAGCATCACAAAATGCTCACCTTCTTCTGAGAAAGCAAGATGTAAAGCATGTATCTGGGACCAAATGATGGTCACAATAAAACTATTTGTAGAATACGTGAGTTTCCCTATACACCTAATGTACCTTGCACAGACATGTGCATTGCATGCAGTAAAAGCAGAGCCTCATTAAATGAAGTGTCCAATGCTAGCTCTCCTGGAATGATCCAAAAAGGACTTTGACAACTCTGATTATAAAACATCTTTCAAGTTCTTTGAAGATGTTTATGAAAAGGAGGGAATGTATGTTATTTAATGTTATTTACTATAACATGCACACACACACACACACACACACACACACACATACACACACACCATACTTGCACCACGCCATTTCTTCTTACAAATGTTGTGGACAGAACTATTGAAAAAAATTTGTTCATTCCACTGAGGAATTCTTGCCCTGGACCACATAATAAAACCAGAGATTGATTTGTATTGTAATCAAATGTCTGACAGAAATCTTTCTTAATTCTTTTCTCCTACCAGTGTCTGAAATTTAAACCTATTCATGGACACAGTTTCATGTAACTTAGTCTGTAGCATTTTACTTTTATTTCACCTCTGAATTCCAAATTACTCTTCCTCCTGATTAATCTTTAATATGTTATTTACTTGAAAATTAAGTGCAATATAATGGAGTTGCCAAGAAGTAGGTCAAGAGAATGAGCGAAGAGTAGATTTCCTGTTAAGAATTCTGCATGATAAATAGCATGAAAAAGTAATCAATTCTGATTGGAGATATTGTCTCCAGGGAAGGTAGTATAAATGAGATTTCTTTGCTGCCAAAACCAATATTATTGAAGCTATTGAAATTAGGGTCATAAAGGGTTGACAGATATTCTTTGTAGGATTCCTTCTCACTATATCCCTACCCCCACATATCTTTTCCAAGTGTGTATATGTTACATTGCTTCTAGGTGTTTAACAATGTATGAAGCAAAATGTAAAGGAGAAACCCTTCCAGATTAGAGAATGGAGCATATAAAATCTAAGTGCTAGCACATTTTTGATGAATGGTCCAGATCTATTATTATCTAAGGTAAAATATTTCACACATATTTTACACACATGATAATCATGATATATAACAGTAAATGTCTCTGCAAAAGTAATTTCATATGTTTTCTAAGATTCTGAGTTGCTAGTGTTCATCCATTCAGATGAAGTAAAGTCTTTGCATTAAACCGTGTACTTCTCCATAGATTTGTTCATCAGCAACTTATGACACTTTGCACACATAAGTGTCTCTATTTCTATCTTTTCTTGTCATGTTTTGTTTTTAGCACCTTAGATATAAAATCTTGTCTGAAAAAGTTAAAAGATCTAATTTTATTTAGGTCTTTTCCTGAAAGAGTTAAAGTAATCATGTTTACAAGGGTATAAGTGTACCCATATTAAGAGCCACACATTTCATATTAGTTAAATTTTAGAAGCAGCCTATATGCCCATCACCAAATTAATGGATAAAGAAAATGCAGTATTTATATACAATGGAGTACTACAGTGCCATAAAGAAAAATATACTTCAGGCATTCATAGGTAAATGGATGAACTTTGAGGATATAACATTGAATGAGTAAAGTTAAATACACAACTTAAATACCAAATGGATTTTCTTATATGTAAGAGAGTAAAATAGAATAGAGATAAATAAGAGTAAAGGGGTTTGGGCAAGCAAAAGATGGAGGAATGGGGACAGATGCAAGAAAAATTGAAAGGAAAAACTTCAATGGACAACTAGAAAGTGAACTAGCACATTTTGATAATGAGACAATGACCAGGAGTTGGAAGTAGGTGGGAGAGATGGGAGAGTTAAGGGATTAAAAATGATGAATTAAAGTATACATGTACCAACTCCCCATGATAAACTCAAGCAGGTAGTAATGAAAAAATAAAAAAGAAAATGTATTTAGCACATTAAAAAAGACTTAGCTTTATTTGTTTTTGTTTTTGGTTTTTCTCCGGTACCAGGAACCGAACTCACGACCTTGCGCTTGCCAGGCAGGCGCTTTGCCGCTGAGCTAAATCCCCAGCCCCAAGACTTAGCTTTAGTCCTGTCACTTCTAAAAGTATTTTCAGGATTTCAGGGTCATATTTTCCACTTTGTCAAATCCTCAATATACATCATTTAAAATGAGGAAATCATCCAGCATTATCTTTTAACTCCTTTCAAGATAGAAACATTTAGTACCAAGTTTTTGTTCTTTGTTTAGGTGGAGATGAATTTTTTTCATGCAATATATATATAAATAATATTGTATATAATATTATATTTACATAATGTTTGTATAGAGTGTACTTTAAGGAAATAGCTGTTAAATACTCCAAAAATTGCATCAGTAACAAAGGAATTTACAGATAAATCAGCTCATAATATGCAAAGCATTACCTGACATTAAGGTTTTATTTTCATTTCACTCTTGCTCTTCATTTTGATCAATCATATCTCCTGACTTTTGTTATAAATTTCACAGTGGTTGTAATGATGAATTGTAAGGCCTTTATTGGTGAGCCTTATAGTACAAATTTATTAGACTATAATTTCTTTTCTCGCTATGCTTTAACTGTTTGTGTTCTCCCTGAGTTCATATATTGAAAGCTAACCCTCAAAGTTTTAATATTAGGATATGGGTACAGAGAGGTCATTCAGTCATAAATTGCAGAATCTTCATACATGAAATTAGCATACTCATGAAAGAGGCTCTGAGATCTGCCTTGCTCCAGTTACTGTGTAAAGACAGAAAGATAAGGCAGAGGTTAGAGGAAAGGTGCCCTACCGTTTGTAAAATCTACGTATGCCTTAATCTTAGATCTGCCAGCATTCATATTTAGGAGAAATGTATTTGTGCTACTTGTAATCTCCTCAATTTATAATATCTGGTCATTACAAAGATAGCTTCCCAGACATAGTCCATGCCTGAACTTATTCTAAAACATCTTGAATATTTACATCAGTCTAAAGACTTGATCTCAGTTGTATATAGATTGGGATATAATATTATATTTAGGCTGAATGTATGAAAGTAAAATTTTCAGATTGCCATTTTAAAAAAGAAAACCTAGACTTTGAACACTGACCAAGGGAATTCCCCTTCGGAGTTAAGTATGGCAGCAATAAGACGTTGTGACTCTTATTATTTTGAAATCATCAAGGTCTTTATCCTGTGCAATACACAAGCTCTGCCCTTTTATTTCTCAATTTTTCCTTATATTATTCACATTGAATTTCTCTGTATTAAACTTTCACAAATACTGCCATTTCACTCAAAAAGAAACCTGAATCCCTTACTCTAGCTACAAAGAATCTATAGGATTAATTTTTTTGTCTCCTCACTGTGTTCTATCTACTCAAGTTATACTGACTTTTTTTTTAATTCATGAGAAAAACAAAACTGATGCCACATTTTGTCTGTACACTACACCTTTTCTCACACCCAGAGTGCCTTTTAGTCCACCTGGCTTCTTACTGACATTTGGAGTACAACTCCTATGTTCTCTGTTCAGTAAACTCTTCCTGGAGAACCCATACAAAGGTAAGTAATTCTGCTTCATATCCATCACCATCACCCTTAATAATTAATTCTCTCTTACATGGGCTATTTGTTTACATGTGCATTGCATGTCTCTGTCCCCTACCTTTCACGCATTTAAACTTCAAGCCAGAAGAAACTTTTTCTTATTCAGAGTTATGTCTTATGGATCGGAAAAGCTTCCCAAATGTGCTCAATAAATATGCTAATGTGCTCAGTAAAATTTTGTTAAATGGAAGACATAGGTTAAACTGATGTTAGCTCTCCTTACACATGCATGGGTGCATGCACAGGCATATACACACACTTGCACAAGCACAAACACAATCACACACATGGACACACATGCTGACTTTGTCCTATCTTGGTCAAAGATCCAAGAGCGCTCTTGAGGTGATGAAGTTAGAGAAACTGTCTTACTCATTGTATAGAACTGTACTTTCTAAATCATCTTAGCACTTTTTTCATAGGAGATGGTGCTTCTCTCACGGTGTCTCTAGTTTTGTGATGTATACAGCACTGATTTCACAGATATCACCTTAGTAATGCCTGCTTTATATGCAACAAAAATTTCGAGGACAAAGAGGAAAGAGGATGGAATCATATCAAGCACACTCAAAAACAGATAAAGGTAGAAAATAAAGGTAGAAAACCACAATGTTTCATTAAGAATAAATGGAAGAAATTAATGGAAAATATCTCTACAAAAACATGGAAAGGTTTTAATATAAATTTATCATTCCCACTAAAAATAAGAGAAGAAACAAAACTTGCAATTATACAATATTCTGAAACTTTTAAATTTTCAAAAGTACGTTATTATGGTTTGTGTCTAGATGCACCACACCACACAATTCTCCTGTACTCACAGGGCTTTTTCAGAGGTAACTGAATCTAGAGTGTGTGATGCCAGATTTAAGGGTACGAGTGCTGTACCTGCCCTAGAGCAGGTAACCTGAATACAACATGACAGACAGAAAAAGTCTCATCTGCAGCCTCTTGTTGCTTTTGCTGTCTTCTCCTGCCATAAACTGTTGCCGTCTGCTATGTACCATCTTGCCTTGGAACCAGGAGATTATGCACTGAAATCTCTACAAACTGTGAGATAAATAAGCCTTTCCCCCTGTAACTTTGAGTGTTATGGATTTTGTCTCAGCAATAAAAGTAAAGTAAGACATAGATCATCAACTAAAATGTTAAAATTATGCTTCAACTTAAAATAAATCTCATGTAATTATTATACATATGGGGTGGACATCATAGTACATTAAACATTGAAAGGATATCTTCACATCTGTAGCAACAATATATACAGATGGGGCCTAAAATGATTAAATGAGTCTGAATATAAAGAATTAGTTTGAGGAAAAAAGGAAAACATGGAAATCAAGCTTTTGTAAATGGGAACGAGGGGTTGAAGGAAGGGTAAGGGAAGCAGGAAAAACATGTTATATCATGTACAGGTGCAAATATTCTGTAAAGAATGTGATCCTTATGTCTACCTAAAATGTTCCAATAAAATCTAATTGAAAACAGGAATTAGTTGACTTAGAACAAATACAGCAGTGTCATGTCCTTATAAAAACATTTGGAGATTATTACTTTTAAAATATAAATCACATATTTATTTTCTTCTTAAAAATGGATATCCACTAACATTTAATGCAAAGATATATAAAACAATGATTTTTCAAGTCTCACTATATGCTGTGAGCTGTGAATGTACCGAGAATGCAGAAATAAAAATGATTATGAGAACCATGTCCATGTGAAGTTTGAGTTCTATGAATAAAATGAAAAATATATAGAAAGAGGATTGTAAAATTGCTAGGAAAAAGTAATAGAAACGCCTGTATGAAAGGTTGATGCCAGAAGTGATTTTGAGGAGGAAACGTTGAAAGATGAGAAGTCAAGGGACAGAGGGAAAAGTGTAGCAATGCTTCCAAGGAAAGGAGGTTGGTAGGCAGTGGTACCCACATTTCGCATTTGCAGTACATTTTAGAACACAAGATTGTTTTTAGCAGCACACAACAAGTAATTAAAAATCTCATAAAAACATTAGAAGAGAATAATAAACATACTACAATCACCATCACACTATGTCCCAAATTGTCTATAAATATGTCCCTGGTTATTGCAGTCTTGAATTGGTATTCCTTCAGTTTGCTGTTGCTGTTTGGATTCAGTTGTTTACTGCCCTGATCAAACTTCCTTATACACTCGCAAGGTTGTTGATATTGATCTCAGGAACAAGATTTGTCCTTGGTGATCATTCGGCATTACATTTCCTATGTTCACCAAAAGGAAATCACGGTCTGCTTACTCCACACTGAGTGAGCAACCCCACTAAACAGTGTGACACAAATTATCTTAAAAATGCTCAGTTTTAAATACTAAAGCGTATTTTTACAAATAGATCAAAATGTGGCAATATATCTCTGAAAGGCTAGCTGCTCACTGATGAAGAGATACCGTTGTAAAGCATACCTAAAGTTCCTTTCTTCTGAAAACAGCAAGAAACTGTGTGAATGGCGTTCATCTAGAATATACATAAAGTTGAACAGTGGGAGTTTGGATGGCAATGAAAAAGAATCAGATTATAAAGTTTCTTTATGGCTCCACTAAGAATATTAAGTTCTTTTATCAAACAGTGGAAAAGATACTTAAACAAAGACATCCTTCCACCAAAAGTGTGGTTCAGAAAGGTTAATCCCTGAAAGAAAAATGCTTTATATAGGACAGACTGAAATTCATAGGTCAAAAACAGGGCATACCTTTGCCAGTTGTTTTGACTACAAGTGCTCTAAACTTAAATTGAGGACATGGAATAAAATCAAAGTGGGTATGTATAAAAGTCACAGTGAACTAGACCCAGCACTATCTGGGATTGTAGAAAATATGAAAACAAAGCTATATAAATATTTTTTGTATTTGTTATGATATTAAAGTTAAGGATATTATTTGCATCATTATCCCACCAATGTTTTAATATGCTTCAATTTTGGCAATTTCATAATCAAGTTAAGGGTATCAATAAATTACAGTGAAGAATGCATATAGGAGGCGTGATCAAACTTACAGTGAACATATAATTTTTTAAAATATTAAAGTAGAAGATATATTTTTATTAAGCCCCTTCAAAGTACTCCTCCATACTTGGAATACATTTATTCCATCACTCTTGCCGTTTTCTGAGACAGTCCTGCAAATGCACTTTCCTGAGTGTTTTCTATGATGTGTCGTTAGAGACACAATGAATGCTGAATGTTGCTGCGGGGCGGCATTCAGCAGAAATGCAGGCTGTGAAAATATTGACATCTTCAAAGTGGTTTCTCAGGAAAACAAATATAGACATGCAAGATTGATAAAATAATTCATCATTCACCATTCCTTTCAGTGTCAATATGTAATACAACAACCATTTTTTTTTTTTTACTAATAATGGCAAACATTACTTTTATTTGCATTTATTTTATGCTTAATTTCTTTCTGTGCCATAAGTTTTTGTTTCTTCAGTTTCTTCTGGGATATCTTTTTCTTCTGTGCAACTTCCTCCTCTGGTTTAGGAACAATTTGTTCTTTTTCAGTAAGGATCATCTCAATATGGCAGGGGGAGCTCATGTATGGGTTAATCCGGCCAAGAGCTCTGTAAGTACGGCGGCGCATCTTGGGTGCTTTGTTCACCTGGATATGTTCAATGACCAGGGAATCTACATCTAAACTCTTAAGTTCAGCATTACTCTCTGCATTTTTAAGCATGTGCTGCAAAAATTTAGCACTTTTTTTTGGCCACCGACCCTGTGTCCAGCCCCACTGTTTGGCCTGGGCACACCTACCAACGCCACCATTGTAATGCCTGAATGGCACACACTGCTTCTTTAATGTGACATCCTTTAGATACTTGGTGGCCTTTCTGATACGCATACCCTTGATGACCTGGGCAGTTTCACAAGTGTTCTTAAAGTGAACACGAAGATTTGAGCCCCTGGATTTGCATGATTTTGTGGGGTTTTCTGGGTCGAGAGAGTAGCGAACCATTTTCGCAGGTCACCTCAGGCCGCTTAACAACCATTGTTAATTGCCTACCACTTTGTCTGTAATTTAGTATTGCTTGCATTGTTCTCAGGCTATTTTGGAAATGGATGTCTGTTGGTTAATATGTTTTCATTCTTTTATTTTTAAAATGAATTAGAAAATAAATAAATAAAAAGTATTATGGAGTGTTCTCATCCACATTATTCACCAGATCTGTCAACATGTAATTTCCGGCTCTCTTTGAAAATCAAATGGTTATGAACGTTGAATGTTATGAATTGATTTACAGCAATGAGATAGAAACAGAACCACAACTATAGACACTAATGAAAGAGGACTTTCAGAAGTGCTTCAGAAAGTAGTAAAGACAATGGCAGTAAGCATGTTTGAGGCAAAGGGGGTACTTTGGGGGAGATTGAAGCTAACGTATCTTTTACTGCAATATTTAAAATTGAAGCATTCATAGTAATGTGAATACATATGTATAAAAACTGGTGTACCCTAGGAGTCAATTACATAAAATGTCTTTTAAAAATATTCAAATTCTTGGTAAACACCCCTGAACTGACAGATAATGTCACTGGATAAAATAAAATTTCATAGGCCCAGGTAATAAAAAGTCTATATTATGTTTGCATGGAAGTGTAACTGTCTTATTCTGTTATTAATGTAAGTACACTGTGGTTTTCATAAGCAAATTAGCAGTTTGGTTGATCAAACAAAAAATAATATAATATAGATAATATAATATGAATATATATGTATATATATATTATATATATAGAGAGAGAGAGACGGACAGGAGACAGTCATAAAGATATAGACAAAGGTAGGAATCTTGTTCAGAGAAAGTCTAAATTTCTAATTCACACAAACTAAGTCAAGAAGTTTACACCAGGTGTGGTGGTGCATGCCTGTAATCCCAGCACTCAGGAGGATGAGGCAAGCGGATCATTGCAAGTTTGAGACCAGCCTGGCATACAAAGTGAGCTCAAGGCCAACCTGAACTGCATAGCAAGACCCTGTCTCAAAAAGACCAAAAACAAAAAAAAGAGAGTATACTTATTCTTGAAACATTTTTTGTTTGATCCTCCAAACTGATAATTTGCTTATGAAGACCACAGTGCACTTACATTAATAACAGAATATGACAATTATACTTCCATGCGAACACAATATAGACATTTTATTATCCAGGCCTATGAAATTTTATTTTATCCAGTGACACTATCTGTCAATTCAGAGGTATTCAGCAAGAATTTGAATATTTTCAAAATACATTTTATCTAATTGCTTCCTAGGGTACACCAGTTTTAAATATGTATAAACATACAAGGATATATGTAAAATTTCTATTCTAGCACCATTTGTTTTCATTTTAATTGCCAGAAAAAAAATGTAAAGAAATTTGAACCAAGTTTTCAGCAGCCCATATTGAGTTTCAAACTGTTGGAGAAAGTTTCTATACAATTTACACCGCAACATAAATAAGGAAGTGAGAACTTTGAAAACACTTTCCTGTTTTCCTCCTCTCTAAAATATGCTTTAGAATAAAAAAGAAACTAAGTTGTTTTGAGACATACCATGAAAGTATCAACAGTTACGAGTCACAATCTCTTAATTAAGGTGTCTTTAAATTAGCTAAGAAAGTAATTATAAGGTAGTGTTCTAATACAATGTTGTAAAATTATAACCATAAATTACTATCAAAGTTTCTTCATACATCTACTTTAAAATTATGGTGGTCAGTAACAGCAGAAAAACTGCAAGTGAAACCTTTCCATGGCAACAAATTAATCTTATTGTGGAAACAGTTTTGTTGTTTTGTTTCAGTAAAAAAATAAAGTTTCTAGTCCATTTTGGCATTTAATTTTCCCTACAAAAAGGCAAGAAGTCTTGCTCCAATCAAAGTGATGATGGAAAGGCGTTAACGTTCAGCAACAGGGGCTGGGGATGTAGCTCAGTGGCATAAGCGCCTGTCTAGCAAGCACAAGGTTGTGAGTTTGATCCCTTGTACGCAAAAGAAAACCAAAATGACAAAAACCTTTCAGTAACAGAAATAAATTCATAGCTAGTTGTTTTTTTTTCCTTATGTGGAAGAAATAAAGAATCTTTAAGGCTTCATAGCAACGAGCTGCTATGTTATGTAGTTCTCAGACCTTTTTAGTCTCTCTTTAAAAAATTATTTTCTTTTAGAAAATATTCAGGAATCCATGGGAGGAAAAAAACCTTCATTATATATATATATATATATATATATATATATATATATATATATATATATAAAATAAGTTGCACAAATATTTTGTCTTATTAAAACTACAGTTCTACAATTCCTGGTACCAAGACAACAGACAAACAAAAGCAAGAAAACAAACAACAACAACAAAAACTAGAGTTCAAAGAAAGTAAAGTAACCTGTAGAGATATAGGCTGTGGAGGCCAAATGGAAAATAAAACCCCAACCATGAAAGGTTTACTCATCTGATTAAAGAGGAATTTTCATTTAGGATTTTATCTTTTTTATACTTGGTTTTATAAACATGGGTAACTAGAAATTGTTTTATTTTATAATAATCTGATTACACATTTTATCCTCATTAATTTGATTATTCAATGTACAGTTCCTATCACTGCAGCTCTACATTTGTACAGTATTTAAAGACTAAGCTAAAGGAAATAAACTTCTGAAGGCTTTGCTTGTTTTTACCAACCGTGGTCCATTCCACAGATAAATGCAACTTATTAAATAACCATTTATTGTGTTTCCAATTTTGCTGTTCTTGTGAAGAATACCAGAAATGCTCTTATGAAGATTAATTTGCATTAGTTTAGTTTACTCATCAAGGTGAGGGTTTGTTTTTTGTTTTGTTGTTGTTGTTGTTTTTAGTGCCAAGAATCAAATTCAGGACTTTGAGCTTGCCAGACAGGTACATGTGCCACTGAGCTATATCCCCGGCCCTGCAGTTTTTTCATTATGAGAGATATCAGAAGAATTACAGGAACAACTGACGTAAAATCACTGAGTTCCCCCAAATGTTTTCAGAAAAACCTGAACCATATTATACTATGAGCAAAATCTAAATAATTCCTTTTCACTTTTAGAATATTTACTTCTTAGAAAATGATAACAATTTAAGTGAAATAGCATATTATCTTTTCATATTATTATTATGTCAACAAATGCATACATATGTAGGAAAATAAAAAATGAATACAAACAAACATTAAATAAAATTCATGGTATGCAACGTAACAACCGCTGTTGATTTGTATTACTTTGTCTTGAGACCCTGTATCACGTTGAGTGTTTTTGCTTTGATTTGTTTTTGTCTGTGATACTGGTATGCTGCTACTGTTCTATTTTTTGTTTGTTTGTTTCTCATGTACTACTCTCTTTAAATTAAAAAAAATTCAATAAAGGTTGTATTCCACTCATTCAGCATGTCCTGACCTACATTCATGAATTACCATGATGAAAAGGAAAGGAACAAATCTCTCCTCATCTTTATCTGCACATTGATACAATCAATCTTCATTTTTAAAATTATTATTATCACTTTCCTCTGTTGTTTCGATTCTAAACTAGGTGTGCACACAATAAGACAATAGGGAATGCAGATTGTGTTTCACTGGATATCATTATTGCCTACCACATTATACCGGATCTCATTGCTGGGAATGTAAAACAAACTGTGCTATATTCAACATGAGGTGCTGGCCTGTTATCTCCTCTAGAGCTCACACCACCTGAAGAAAATGCATTTTCTTCATTTTGCAACTAAATCACCATTAGCAACAACAAAAGTAAGTTGCTGGTGCAGCAACATGTACTTGCTAAACAGAACACATAGATATATGCCCTAATTTCTTTGACTGCCACAGCCATGTTAGCTGTAGAATATATGCATCTTTCTAACTCATTAGTTTTTAACAGACAATTGAATATTTAATTTATGAGTTGACTACTATGCTTAGTCACCCCATCTATTTCTTCTTGCATCTATTCAATTTTTAATGACAGCTTTATTAAAATGTAACTGATATACAACAAATTCACCAGTGTGAGGTATTGAATTTACTGATTTTAAGGATAGTTACAGAGTTATGCAACCATCCCACATTACTTAATTGTAGAACACTTTCATGACCCTCAAATTAGCACATTAAAGGGGCCAGGGATATGGCTCAGTGGCACAATCATCTGTCTGACAAGCACAAGGTCCTGAGTTCGACTCCCATTAGAAATAATAATTTAAAAATACAAATTAGCCCCACTTTTATTAGCAGTTGCTCCCCAATTTTTCTTCCCATCTTCTAATAATCATTAGCTTGATTTCTCCTTTTACAGATTTCTGTACTCTGGACATTTATATAAAAGGAGTCATAAAGTATTAAAATTAAGAAAATGAGAAAGTTAAAACTGTCAGCTTTATTGTGGGGCAAGAAACCACGAAGAATTCAGGATTTATCCAAAGAAACCTCTTCACTCAGTTGTTAAGTTCAGGAAGTTGATATTATAGTTAAGATAATTCCAAACTGATAGTTCTTAGAGATTTTATGCTTAAGCTATAGTAGCAAATATTGGAAAAGTGAACTGTATCATACCATTAGGAAAATAAACTTTATAAATCTAAAATACAAAATAAAATAATCTAAATTACCAAAGTTCAAGGAGGACCAAGTAAATGAGCATATTTACTAATAGCTATGTCTTCAAAAAGTGAATGAAGACATTTTGTCTTATAATAATGCATTTTAAATGAGTTGTGAGTGTTTTGCATGCAACGTTCTATGTATTTCCTTCTAAATACGCATAAATATGAAAGCCGGATGGATTTTGTTAATACCAGGATTGCAAACTGTTATCTAAAACACAGGTGCTCTATAATAATTAGATTAATTGTTTGTTGCCTTGATGTTCATCAAAATGCCATTAATCCTTATGAATTAAATTGTTATAAATGTACATGAAATATACATTTACACAGAAGAAAATCTCTGTAATTATTACCTTTATCGCTGCTCTTTTTGAGATTCCATGTGAGGTACTGAACACTCTTTCCCCATCTTTACAAGAGTCACACTTCATATTAGAGGGCACACGTAGTTTATTTTAATTCTTTTCTCTGAAACACCACATATTCACTTTCAAAAGACTATACCTTAATTTCTAAATCTCACGAAGCCCTGAATTTCTTTTTTGTTCCAAGCTGAAGTTTTCTTAGGTTTGAAGAGGAATCAGACCCCATGATGTTCAGTGACAGAAAGATAAAATTTTCTTTATAGATGTTTAATTTTTCTCCTGTTTTTATGTAAGATGTTTTCTATTTAATTTAAATATAACACACACGTAGAGAAGTTCATAAATTTCAGGCCATCGATATGAATTACTGCATGTCTCCACACATTTGTGAAATACAAGAAAAATCAAGAACCATTTCCCACACCCCAGAAGACACATTTGTCTCCTCTTGAACACCATCCTAATTTCCACCCCAAATACTCCCGATTTCTAATGCAATATTTTATTAATTGAATTTTACCTTTATGTGAATGAAATTTTTTTTTATTTTATTTTAAAGAGTAAAAGAAGGATAACATAATAATAGGGGGGACTTAGCAAATTACAGACAAAATGGTAGGAAATTATCAATGGTTATCATTTTATATATTGTTATCTACAAAATAGTTTCTCAGGAAAACAAATAGACAAATAATAGTGAGTTAGAGACAAAAGAGGTAGGAGATTATCAAGAGTTGTTGTACTATACTTTGGTATCTTCAAAGTGGCTTCTAAAGAAAATAAATAGAGCTATACATGAGTGACCTACTGAAAAATCATTAACTATTCTCAATGGTTATTGTAGGAAACACATTATAATAAACTTACATAAATTTATGAAATAGGATAGGAACATTACAAACTTTACACAGTTATGGATAGATTAGTAGGAAAATATCAATGGCTGCTGTAATACATGGTGATATCTTCAAAGTGGTTTCTCAGGAAGACAGAGATATGCAAGAAGGATCTAATAAGTAGTTACAGCCTAAGGGTTGTCAAAAATAGCATATTACCTCCTCACCAGTGACTCCTTTCACTGAGGTATGATGGCTGGAAGGAAGGCCAGGATTGAAAAGAAAGACTGAGAGACTTGCACCTATGTCTAGCAACAGGCTGTTTTCTTGTTCCTCCATAGTCATGATTACCCAGGACTCCTCGATGGAGATGACGGTCTGGCCAGAGGGAGAAGGCAGACCATGCCCCAAGCCCTCTCATTCCTATTGGAGCTCCACCACAGCCTGTACTGTCAGGGGAAGAATGGCTTCCAATGAGTCTCTGCAGGTATTGTGCAAGGTCCTCCTGGTTTACAGCTTCCGAGCGGCTCTCGTGACCCCAGTCCACTGGACCTCTGACTCCTTGGGCTTAGTCTGCATTCTCATGTTCTCTGAGTCCTTGTTCAGCAGCTGCTCCTCTGCTGGCTCTGGACCTTTTTGGTTCCCAATGGCAGGAGCAAGAGTGGCCCATTGTATGGCATGTATTCCCAGGGGTTGTTCAAAGTTTCAATGATTCTCTCACATCCATGGGTGGGCAACTGCAGTCGGTGCATGGTGGGCCAATTGTGTCACTGTTTCTCTGTGTCATGATAGATCTCAATTGAGCAGCAGCGGCAGGCCTAAGGGCCTGTGTGCAACAGCGCTCACCGCAGCATGGCTCCCCATGCGCTGGGGACCCACCCTCCAGGAGCCACCAGGCAGGAAGCTAGCCAGCCGGAAGACTGGCGCTCCCCACCCGTAGCTCCCTGTGCGCCAGAAGCCCTCCCTCCAGGGAACGAGGAGGCCGGGAGTGAGCTGCAGGTCCAAAGACCGGTGCTCCCCGCACGAGGCTCCCCGTGCACTGGGGGCCCACCTGAATGAAATCTTAATGTCTGTGATTTTTAAAAATTCTACATATGTTGATAATTATTCATTATAGTTTAATATTATTCCAAATAAATATCATACAAATAATTTATTCATGCTAACTCTAATCCATGTTTAATTCCTTTGCAAGACAGGTTATTACACCTGCTATGGCCATTCCTATATATGCCTTTAGGTTACTTGTGTCCTTATTTCTACTAGTATATTGCTGAATATGCTCAAACTGTAATCCTAGCAGTTTTTTGCAAAGGAGTTTTACCAGTAAGCTTATATACAGTAGTGAATGACAACTACTGGTGTTACATGATTTAATCAACACACTGAATGTTTGCAACCTGTGAAATTTTAGTAACTCTTATTGTTATATAATGGTATCCTATTGTACCTTTAATTTTCACTTACTTTGCTCTAAGCTAATGAAGGAAGTTTTTACATATTTGTTTGGTGATGTGGTATTCTTCTTTGTTAGCTACCATTAAAATTTCTTCCCTAGTTTTTATTTATATTATTTTCCTTCATCTACTGATTTGCAATAGCTCTTTTTACATTCAAGACAAGTCTACCTTCTGTTAATTATTGAAAACTGATGGTTTTTAAAATAAAATGTTCTAAGTGAATTAGATATGATTAGAGGAAATACTAAAATTTGATGTGTAAATCACTGTATATGTGTATAATATGAGAAAATATCAAAATGTAAACAAGTATTAAAATTTAAATGCTGCAGTATAAAATTAGCATAGTGTAAATATTCATGAATGTGCAATTGTAAAATATTTATTAAATAGAACATAAAGTAAGTTTGAAATCTGTTTAATAAAATTACAACTATCTGGTAATTACAAAGCACAGGATTCTCATTTATATGTCATGCTTTGTCAGCTGATGGTCACAGATGCAGTACCATTTTAGTAGCAATGACAAATCTTGGCTTCCAATAAAAGAGCGAATGATTCTAAAAATAATAGCTAGTATGAAAAATGGGATAAGGATTACACATGATAACACTTGGCATGTTTAATTTTGTTTTTTTATATTATTATTTATCTTCTGCTTTAAAAAAATTAGCATAAGTTCATGATACATAATGAATGTATTTATTGTGGACAATTTTTATATATATGCATATATTTATATATGTCAAATAAATGATATCTTTATCCCATTTACCTTCCTTTCCCTTAACTCCTTCCTGTCATTCTGTATCCCCAGTTCCTTTACCCATTTTCACAAAGTATAGCTCCGTTTTCTATCAGCTATCGTTTATTTCTTATTTTTCTCTTTAAACAACACATATGTGTATGTATATATATATACATATATATAGTTCCTCATGTAGGAGAAACCACATAACACTTCACTTTCTTTGTCTTATTTTACTCAGCATTACGTTCTCAAGCTGATTCTATTTTCTTATATATGACTCAAAGTTATCCATCTGAATACATTACTTCATTATGTGTTTATTCTACACATTACTTATCCACTGTCTTTGATGTGCATATATACCACTTCTAAAATTAACTAGGAAGAATTGTCTGGTGTAAATATGGGTACACATGTGTCACTGGAAAACAACCTCTTCAACGTTGGAGGTGGTACATCAAAAAGATGTAACTGGGTGAAATGTCAGTTTTGTGTTTTTGTTATTGAGGAAGTACTTATTTTAGTTACATTTCTTATAGCTGAGACAACATACCCGATGCCCAAAGTTAGAGGAAGAAAGGTTTATTTAGCTCACAGTGTGCAGAAATTTCAGTCCGTAATCAGCTGAATCCAAGGCAAAGGAAATCTTGGCAGGGGAAAACAGTTCATGATGGCAAGAAGGTAGCAAAATAAACAAATGACCTTCCTAGCATCTTTCTGGTCCTTTTATATTGTATCCAGCCTCCTGAGGAGACCAAGTCTATTGAACAAGAAGTAAAAAATATCACCCAGATGCTATGGCCTCCACGGTTGGAATGATTGATCTTGTCTTTCAAAGGGTAATTTGACTGCTACTCTACATCCTTTGTGATTAAGGTATGTAAAAATGAAATTATGCTATCTAGGTAGCCACATTAATTGTCTGAATACTTCAAGAATAAACATCTGGAGAACTTTTCTAGGAGAAAATCCTAGACTAGCTAAAATACTGGCTGAAGGCAAAATCAAATACAGAAAAACAATGTAAATGAAAGTAGTTTTAAATATTGATATAATGAATGGACCAATTACAGAAATAAAGACTTTAGTCACCTTCAGTATTTCCTCTTTATTTTGTTATTAATATATTTCTGTGTGAGAGGGAGGAATAGATAAATAGATGAAGGCAGTTATAAATATCATCTATGATCATGTGGCATAGGAGCAAAAATTGGAGTAAGAGAAAAATTTGATGTAAGAAAATATTCTCTCTCCATACCCAACAATCAGTGAGCTGAGCCTTTCATATTCTCCTAACTTTAGAACTGAAAATAGAGGGGGACTTATTGAGCCCTCCTTTTCTTAGGTCTTGGAATTCAGGTTCAAGTTACATGATCAGCTGCCTTGCACCTGCTCCTTGCTAACCTAAGATCTTCAGGCATAGCTTTCAAAATCTGTGATGTGGGCTAACTCCTTATAAGTATTTTTACACACACACACACACACACACACACACAATCTTGGCTATTTTCTTTAGCAAATTTTGACTACTGAACCTTCCCAATGGGTATCTTCACATTCTGCCTATGCTCTTACCTACATATTTAAGACATTTAAAACCATCCTCAAATTCCATTGCATGATATCCATTAGACCATCTTGTCCTATCAATGGCCCATGTTTGAAATAACAAGGAAGGTAAATTATGGTTACAGAAATAGGAAAGTTCTGTAATTAGGTAGTCAAGGGGAAGGAAGAATCAATAGAACTTGATGAATGGATAAAACAGAAAATGAATTTAGAGAAGATAATATTAATGGTGAAGCTGAGAGCTAGCCCTGAGACCTACACTTACTGTATTATAGAAATATCTGAGATCACATGTCACTGAGCAGTGTTACTTTGGAGGGGCTCTTTACTTGCATAGCCTGTGAATTTTTTTCCTACTAATAACAAAACTGTTCATGATTTGATCCTGAAAATGCCTACTACATCCCCTAATCCAATGAAAGATGAGAAATATATTGTAAGCTGCCAAATTTTTGTTGCTGTTGCTTTTGTTGCTGTTTTCATTTTTCCTTTCAGATTCCAGCTGTCCCTGTGTCCACCTGTTCTGATTGCATTCAATGTCTATTTTTCAGCATGAAGCTTACTGCAATCACATTGGTGGAAATCTGCAGGTGCAAATTTGACTCATTGGCACCCTCAAATATTTGCACAATTCACCAAGAGGCATTTTTTTTGCCATGGGGGAATGGAGAAAATCATTAGTGGATAACATAAACCCTTAACGCTGTTATTCTAATTGTTCTTTCAGGATGAAATGTCTTTTAGTATGTCTCCTACAGGAGCAAAGCTGAGCCAAGTTTGAATTAAAAATGAAATAACTTGTTTTGGGTTCTCTAGACATATTAAAGCACTGGAAATTCAGCTAGTTGCTAAAGAAAACCTTTATTGTTAATGGTCACCTAATTAAAATTGGCAAAATACATTTTTACAAAGCTCTTTGTAAGTAAAAATTACTTGTGAGAAAACAATATGAGCTATTTCCATTTGAATATTTTCCTAAATAAAGTTCATTCTCTTTTTCAACCCCTTCATCAGATAAGGCATTGAAATAAGAACTTGTCCTAACCACATTAAAAGATGAGAATTCTCCTAATAATACAAAAAGTAAAATATCAAATTACTCATTGTTTTCTTTTAATTAAGCACTATTCATGTTTGTATGTACACTTACTCTTTCACACACAGGATTGTGGCTTACTTTAAAAAGTGTACATAAATCAAGAAATCCAAAGCTACTACTTCTCTAGCAATATCCGTATAGATTGAACTAAAAATTTGTGGGAAGAACGTTATTTTAATTGATCTAATATTCCGGGAAATCAGAACTGGTATTTGGCCTCTGGCTGAGCTAAAGTCATGTTAAGAAAAAACCAAAACCTAGCTACCTAGATTTTTTTCATTATATTTTCGTCGTTTACATCATAGTAAATAATATGGATCCATTCTTTACAAACACGTCGTTATGATTTAGAATTGAAATACCCAGGTACCAAAATGTAATGTTGAAATGTCTTGGAGGATATTACAATGGCAATGTTAAGAAGAAGGAAAAATGTGTTCCTAGGTATAGGGAACACTATATATGCATTCACATACATTTCCAGAAGCTTGAATCATTAACCACAATTTACTACTACATCTTCTTATTTTTGTGTCATTACATTTCACATATTCTACATTCTATGTCTTACTCTTGTGTACTTACTCTTCACATATTCTAAGGCACTTACACATATTCATTTAAGATAATTTATTATCCAAGGAAGGAGATCTCCATGTATATGAACATTGTATTTTTTTTGTTTTGTTTTGTTTTTTGTTTTTTTGGTGTTTTTTTTTGGTTTTTCTCCGGTACCGGGAACCGAACTCACGACCTTACGCTTGCCAGGCAGGCACTTTGCCGCTGAGCTAAATCCCCAGCCCCATGAACATTGTAAATGATACTGAGGCACACGGAAATTGTTCGATTTTCCCAAAGCCCAGTAACTGGTAAGCAATAAAGATCGGACTAGAAACCTAGGGTTACAAAGGCTTTTCTCAATTATGTAATGCAATGGCATTTAGAGCAGGGATGCATCAGTAAACAAAAGTAATACAGGAGTGATTAAATGTAATAAAAAAACAAGGAACTACCACCTAGTGTTTCTCTTCAGAAGAATCCTGGACATGTGTATTTTTATTAATGCAAAATGACTCAGAGCACCGTATCCTAGAAGAAGTAAGCCTGAAACACTGAAGAATAATTTGCTTATTCTTTTATTATAATGCAAAGCCTAACATTATGAGCTATACCTAAATAGGTATAGTATAAAAGGTAGTATAACTGACAGGTGTTGAAATCTAAGGATTTAATTAAAAATTCTATAATAAGTACCAATGAGGACAATTACTCAATTGCAAACCATTCACTTATATGTCTCTTATTTCTCTGAAGTCTAGGAGTCACCTAGATCAAGAATGAGTGCATACAGCAAATAAAAATATCTGTTTGTAATATATAATCTCTTGGTATGAGTTAATAGGAAATACTGAGGTTAGTTACCACATTTACATTTAACTTATTGTACTGTGTTTTTAAATGCAAAATACAAAACTGTTGTTCAACATCATGAAGAATATGAAATTAATATTATTATGAAATGGCATTATAGCTACTCACCAAGTGTTGCTAAACTTAAGAAAATATTCTAACCCATACCATGTGTCTTAGTTACTTTCTCTCATTGCTGGGACTAAATAGCCAACACCCAAAGTTAAAGAGGAAAAGGTTTATTTAGCTCACAATTTATAGAGGCTTCAGTCCATAATTGGCTGGCTCCCCCAAAGCACAGTGATATGGCAGACAGGCATTGCAGAGGAGAAAGAATTGATGTTTGGGAGAAGGTAGCAAAGAAACAAGGGAAAACCATAATTCTTTCTGCCTTTTATACATTGTCCAAGCTATTCAGGACGGGTAGCTTTCACACCCTTAATCCTAATGCCCTTTATCCAAGCACTGCACCATGAACCAATTACAATGCTACATGCTTTAGATCCAGCCTCAGTTAAAGCCCTGTCTATGACCACATGAGGCTTCAGGGGAACATCTATACACAAGCCATAACACCATGCATTGGCAAGAACATGGGGAAGGCATATATATGCATAGTGAATTGATGTTGAAAATATCACTTTGGCCAACAGTTTGTCCATTTCTTACAAAGTCAAACATACATCTAAAATATACCCCACATACTACACTTCTAGATAACACATAAAAGAAATGAGAGAATTTACTCACTGTATTAGGTTGCTGGTGGTACTGTAAGTAGAAATACACTGGTTGGTTTAAATCAGAGAAATGTATTTTTTCACAATTCTAGAGGCAGAGTCTGAGATCAAGGTTTAGTTCAGGTATGCTTCTTTGGAAACCGCTTTTAATTCTTATATTTGGCGCCTTTCCTTCTTTCCCTATGGATGTTCCTTTGCAGCTGTTTTTACAAATTTCAGCATCATTTATGGACACTAGTTATATAGGGTCCAGGCCCCCAATAACAACATGAATTAATTAACTCTAAAGGTTTTATTTCCAAATCTAGTTATATTTTGATGTGCAAGAGGTTTGTGGAGACTCACTTCAGGCCCCAATACCCACAGAAAGATTTGTATATTAACATGTGAGGCCTAAACCCACTGTCCCCTCCCACTAGAGACAAGATGCTACTAAACTCACCTGAGATGCTGTGTCCTGTCTGTACCCCAGGCCGGTGATGGTGAAACTTTTAGAAGCCGAGAAACCAAACAGAAACCCCAAACCCACTTCTTTATCAAAAGTGCCAACACTGCAATTAAATATGAATACTGACATTTTAGTTTATTAAAAAAAAAAAAAAACTTATGGATTAGCATCTTTTGTCTTAAAAGAAAAGCAAATAACAGTGTGCCATAGGTGTACTGCCACAGCTAGGCGTGAACACAGGTGGCCTCCTTGCTGACAGACTCCAGCTACCTACTTAGTCCCAGCAACAGCTCCAAGCACAAACTCCAGATACCTAGTAACCCCTAGAAAAAGCATAAACTGATAGAGTCTGGTGCGAGAGGAAGCACACCGGCACCCAGTCCCCCTTCCCTGATCCATATCTTTCTAGCTGAGCCCTTCTCCCCAACAGAACTCTGTTTCATCTTCCATTCCAGGCTGATTTCTGGATGCATGACCGGGGTGTATGGTCACTGGGGATAATAAGCCCCTACACTATATTTTCTTACACATGGCTATTTTGTTGATTTTGCTAAGGGCCTTTTCTGACCTAACAGGATGATAGTCAAAACCTGGAACAACTCAAATCCTTATCAATAGGAGCATATAAACACATTGTGTTATATTCATACAATGTCCTACTACTCAGAAATCAAATCAATAAGCTATTCCATTGTAAAACGTAGATAAAGCACAAAATGATTTGTCTGTGTGAAGCAAACCACAAAAAGAGTACACAATGCGTGATTCCTTTTATTTAAAAAATTATGAGGAATGCAAACTAATTTAGAATTGAGGACAGATATATTGTGTGCTCTGATTAGGGCAATGTACTAAGAAAAAAATCTAGAGGCATGAGGAAACATTTAGAGGTGATTAGAAATTCTCTTAATTGTAACCATTTCATGGATGTCTATAGGTCTGTAAAATCAAATTCTATAGTTTAAAAACTCACAGCTTATCATATTTATTTTACTACAAAGTCAAAAACGCTGTAAAAACGAAGGTTAAAGAATAATAGTACCCATTATTGAAAGTTAACAACCTGTGTACAAGACAAAAGTCATATCCAAAGTGTTGCTTTGTAAATTTGGCCCAATGGCTTTCACTCTCCTGTTTGTGCAGCTGTGAATTTTGTGGTTTTTTTGACAAAATCCTGAAGCTATCCTTTGGTTCACAAATCAAATCTCTCTTATTTTCAAGATTTAGGTACACTCTGTAAAGTCTTAATCATTTATTCCACAATATATATAAAATATTTATTCTTCAAAAGACAATTCAAATACATTTTCTTCTATGAAAGCTTATATTGTCTATCTGCCACATTCTTATTCTGCTGTGTCATAAACAACCGTCACAAACTTGGTGGCTTAAAACTACAGACATCTCCTCTCTTATATGGCTGGAAAACAGAGATTTGAAATCAGATTGAGGTAACAGGTAACATATTCATACATGCATTTTCTTCTGAATTATTTTTTATCATGAATGTGTGCTGCATTTTGCCAAAAACACTATTTCTGCATTTATTGAATAATCCTGTGGTTTTTGTCCTTAATTCTATTTATGGTATCTATTATATTTACTGATTTGTATATGTGAAATCATCTTTGCCTCCCTGGGATAAAACCTTCTTGGTCATGGTGCACAATCCTTTTAATGAGTTGATGCATTCTGTTTGCCAATATCTTATTAAGATTTTTCCATCTATTTTCATTAAGCAGATTAACCTGTATTTATCTTTTCTGGTTGAGTTATTTGCTGGTTTTGGAATAGAACCATGCTAGCTTCCCAGAATCAGTTTAAAAGAAATACTTCCCTTTCAACTTCATTGGAGACTTTGAGAATTATTAGTGTTATAACCTCCTTGTAAATATTGTAGACCTCATCAGCCAAGCAATCAGGCATCTGGCATTTAATTATTGGTAAGTTTTCTTTTTTATTACTGGTAAGTTTCTTTTTTTACTACTGGCTCAATTTCATTGTTTGTTATTTGACGGGTGAGTGTTTCTATGTTTCCTTATTTCAGATTTGGTAATTCATGTGTGTTTGAAAAATCTGCCCATTTCTTCCAGATTCTCCATTTTGTCAGAGTATAATTTTCATAGTAGTTATATTCTTCTGGATTGCAGTGGTATCCATTTTAATCTTGCCATTTTCATTTCTGATTGCACTGATGTGTGTCTTTTATCTCCTTCTTTTGGTAAGTTTGGCTAAATGTTTTTTTCTAGTTTGTTTATCCTTCCCAGGAACCAGTTCTTCAATTCTTTGTCTGTTTGTATTATTTTTTCTAAATTTCTTTACTAACTTCTCTGGATTTATGTATTCCATCTTTAAACTAATTTTGAGTTTGGACTGTTTTTATTTCTCAGGTATTTTGAATTGTATTACTAGGTTATTTATTAGAGCTCATTCCTTTTTTATAATAGCAGCATTGACTGCAATAAACTTTATGCTTAGGACTGCTTTCATTATGCCTTATAGGTTCAGGTGTTTTGTACTGGTGATTTCCTTTGAAACAAGGAATTGTTAAACTTCTTTTTTCCTTTGTGAACCACTGGGTGTTCAGGAATTTGATCTTGAGATTCCACATGTTTATCCATTTTCTGTGGTTTCTTTTGTAACTGATTTCTAGTTTTAATGCATAAAAGCCTGATAGCATACATGGGTTGACTTTGATTCCTTGCTATTTATTTATTTAAACTGGCTTGATGTACTAGAATGCTGTTTATTTTGGAGAATGTTCCATGTGCTGCTAAGAAAAGTGTGTATTCTGGTGTAATAGGATGGAACATTCTAGAGATCTACTAAGTCCATTTACCGTACAGTGTGATTCAGCTCTAATATTTCCATGTGGATTTTTTGTTAAGTTGAAATGTCACTTTGTGAAAATTGGTTACTGAGGTTACAAGCTATTATTCTCTAGGTATTGATTTGATCTGTTTTGTCCAGTAGTATTTGTTTTTTGAAGATAAGTTCTCCAATATTTGGCTCATAGATATTCATAATTGTTATATCTTCCTGTTGAATTGTTCCCTTAACTAATACATAGCGACTATCTTTGCCTGTTCTGATCAGTTGTAGCTTGAGGGTTACTTTGCCTGAGAATAAGAGTGATACCCGTGCTTATTTTTTTTGTTTTGTTTTGTTTCCTAGTGCATGGAATATTATTTTGCAGATTTGGATTTTTAGTCTATAGTTTTCTTTTTGCACTGGATTAATTTTTAGAGTGCAACAGACCATTCAGTTCTGTTTTTTCCACTAGTCCACAAACGTGTATTTTTAGTGGGAAATTTAAACCACTGAATGCTGAAAGTTATTATTGAAAGTTATTGATTTAGTTTTAGAACTTTTTGGATTCACTCTCTCTGTCTTGGGTATTCTTTTGCAATGTTTGGATTGCTTCTTCCATGTTCATGTATCTATTAAGATGTACTTTGTTGTGCAATGTCATTATTTCCCCAAAAACTTTGAAAGGTAGTTTTCAAGGACATATAATGTGGGTTGGAAGTTGTTCACTTTAAGGGCTTAAAGATATAACTCTTAAATCTCCTGGCCTTTACATTTTGTAATAAAGAAATCTGCTATAATCCTGGATTTATTTTTATATATGATTTTTACTTTTCTCTGTCAGCTTTTAAGATTCAGTTTTTTTGCTTAATATCTGAGATTTTGACTACAATACTTCACAGGACCCAGTTTTCCATCATAGTTAATTGATGTTCTGTAAGCTTTACTTAACTGTATGTTTAAATCTTCCCTTATAGTTGGACTACTTCTTCTTATTGTCTTTATGAAAAGATTAGAATTCCTTGTGTGCTTTTTTTCTAATTTTACTCTAACTCCAATTAGCCTTAGTAAGTTTAATTTTCTCAATGGCATCTAGCAGCTGATAGATGAATTTTTCTTGTTGACTTATCATTTTTAAGCTTCTTCTAAGCAGTTTATCATGACTTACCATTTTGTTCTTGGAACTCCATCTTCATATTATTCAATTCTGTGATGTATGAATTCTATATAATTGCTTTTAGTCTCCAGAATGTTGTTCTGGCACCTTTTTATGGAGTTGGTATATCTGCTGAATTTGCCATTCATAATTACAAACTGGTGCAGTGAGTACATCCAGTTTGTTATTTCTTTCTCCCGTGTCTATGTTTCTCATTTTGTATATTAGATCTGTTATATTTTGGGTCATTTCCTCTTTGAGGTTGCTGAGTTCCACTAGCTGTTCTTTATCCCTTTCACACAGCTCTGTATCTGGTATTTGCTTTGCACTTCATCACTGTGCATAAGATCTGCTTTGAGAGATTTGGAGGTCTCTGAAGGCTTTTTGTTGCCTTTTTTTATCATGTTCCTTGTGTGTGTATGTGTGTGTGTGTGTGGTGGTGGTTCCAGTGGTGGTGGTGGTGTGTGTGTGTGTCTGTGTGTTAATGCTGAGTGTTGAGGTCAAATAGTGAGGAATTTGTTCTCAAAATGGAGATATCTTTCTTTAGATCTTGTTTATCATTGTGGTGTTCATTTCTTTGCTTATATATGGTTATTGTTCACCTATACCATCTTTTCAGTTTCCTTAGGTTGTGACCTGTCCCTAGTTTGTCAGAGAGAATTTTTACTGGTTCTAACAAAGTAATCGAATGAAGCATACCATAAACATTAAAACTTATAATTTCACCCTGTCTTCCATACCTTATTAAAGAAAATATCATGCTGTGATGTGTGAGGTGTGGATTTCAAAAGAGTATTTTTGTAGAGGATGTGTGCGGATTAGTTTCAATGTGTTTAGAGATTGAGGGAGACTGTGAGTTTCCTGATCCCCATGAATATGTTTGTTATTAGTTGTGTTTTGTTCCTTGAATCCCCAATTATTTTTTTAAATGAACACACATACATTTAAAAATAGCACAAAAACAATAGAAGCAATACAGAATCTCAGACAAGGTGACAGAAAATTAACAATGGTTGTTGTATTACGTATTGATATCTTCAATTTAGATACTCAGATAAACAAATATAGACATGTAAGATTGATCATACCCTTAACTGATCCTCTCAATAAAGCAATAAAAATCAGTAGTGCCACTATGTTAGCTACCCTGTGTGTGTATGTATGCGTGTGTATATTTTCTCTTATTTCTTCTCTCTTTTCCCTCATCCCAGTTGTTCTTTCTTTTTGAGCAGTTTCCTTCCCTTTCACAACATCTACATAATGGAATATTACCCAGGTATAAAGAAAGATAATGTTGAGATTTTTATAGGAAAAGGGACACAACTAGAGTCCATGCTTGTAAGTGAAATAAATCAGACCTGCATGTGTAATCATTGTATTATCTCACTAGTGTTAGAACCTGAAAGAGTGAATAAAATCCAAACTTTTTTAAGGATTACCCAACTATGTCATAAAAGTTAATGTTTTATTTATAGCCCTGGTTAATTCTTATTCTCTACGGCACTTGCACAACTCCTACTTATGTTTTTGCTGTTAGATATAGAGATAGAAGAAATGCAAAAGGAGGTAGATGAGATAGTGAAGAGTAGAGAAGATCTAAGAATTCAGAGGAGAGAGAGAGAGAGGAAGGATGAGAAGCATGATGTAATAAAAAAGAGAGCATGTCAGTTGGGAAAGTCCTGAAACTTAAAGTATTATAACCATCCGATATCAATAAGAATCAGAAGAGTAAGAAAAATGAAAACAGAACAGAAAGAGAAAGCAAAAAAGAATAACATAAAACAAAACAAGAAACAACAATAAAAACCAATCAGAATAGCCCAGTCCAACAACTTAGCAAGGTTACAATAACTACGATTGTCAAATGACAATAAAAATAAGAATAAAAATATCACATAGTTTTGTTTTGCTTTGTTTTGTTTTGTTTTGTACCAGGAATCAAACTCACAACCTCACGCTTGCCAGGCAGGCACTGTGCTACAGAGCTCCCTCCCTAGCCCTATCACACAGTTGTTATAACAGTTACTCAGGCCTTCCACACAACTCTCTTTTCATTGCTGTCACTATCTGATCTCAATCTTCTCCTGTGGTCAGGGGAGCTGCCTGTCAAAAGCTTGAGGACTCTTTCCCCGTATGTCGTGATAGTCTTGGATTCAAACTCTGCAGGTGGAACCCTCCCAACCTGTATAGATCTAATTATCTTGACTTGGATGGTAGATGTTGTGCACTTCTTGTTGTATCATTACAGGTTTTTCTTACTTGTATAGCCGAAAAGGCCCCTATTCAATTTGCTGGTCACTGTGGTCTGTTTCATCTTCACCTGCAGAAAATGCAAGATGGTGCTCTTTGTCTCACTTAGCTCCAGGCAGTTGTACTATCAGGATATTGCTTTTGATTTTGATGCAGAATTGGTTTGCACTTCCTCCTACCCTTCTCAGCTAGGCATTTTTGCTCTGACCCAAGGGAGGCTGCTCACTGACGGTTGATGGTATTGTGCAGAATATTCCAAGTTCCACACTCTCCTTTGTCGACGAAATATGTGGTTTAATATTGTTATCATTAAGCATCATTAAAATTGTTGGTGCTGCTGTAACTTTCTCTGTCGCTAGTATCCTGCTGCCTGCAAGCAATGGGGATGGAGCCTGGCACTGAAATACAGCTCTACTCTCTTTTTGGATTCTTTAAGTCCTTGGGTGGGAACTGCCTGTCTTTGCCTCACCCAATGAGGAGTATAGCTTCTCTGCGGGTTTATCTAATCCACCAGCCTCTCATTGAGGGACCAACTTGCTCTCTCTTTCATTCTATCCTTTTCCCAATGTGGTATGGTTGTCAGATTTGCGTTTGGGATGTGCTACTATGACCCAAGCATGGACCATTTTCCACTCTCTTGTCCTCTAAACTGCGGACTTTAAAGTATCTAGGTGGTCTTTTTATTGATCATCCTATGTCAGACATTATATTTTGCTTCAGCATCAAAGTAACTGTTTTTCTTCCACTTGGAATCAGAGGCACTCACCTTTGCTGATATCACCTATTTGTCCATGATGAACTCTCCTTTTAATGAATGGTTGCACTAGTTGTACTTGAATGTCCCAGCTCATTACCTGACTCCACATTTCCAGAAGTGTAGTGGTTTTCCTTCATTCCATCTTGTCTCTCTCCCTTTCAATCCCAGTAATGGTGTTTCTGCTGACATAACAGTATTCAAACAGTTGTCAGTCCTCCATTTTGTCAAGAGGCTCTCCTCCAATTCAGGAGAGGATTTGTCTCAGATCTTTCCTGGATCACCCACTTCTATTCCTGCCTTCTGCTAGGATGAGGCCGACATGTAACATATAATCTCTTCCAGAAGAATTTGTACAGTCATCCACTTGGATGTGTTTCTACAGCACAATTACCTGAGAAAGGCTGATGATAGTTTTTTCAATCATCATTTTACCAAATGAATTTTTACTCTTTTTATGCTTCCATTTTTTATTTTACTGTTAGCACAGAGAAAAACGAAGCCCCACATTTGAAAAATTGCTCAGAAATCTTCTCAGCCCAATATTCCACTTTATATCTTACAAACTCTATCTTTCAATCAGTGTTGCAACTCAACTCAGCCACGCACTGCAGTCTTTTATAATAAAGAATATCTTTCAACCCATGTCAAATAAGATGTTCCTTGTTTTGGTGTATACGAAATTATCAAAGAGACTAGTGTACGTCTTCAGGTTTACTTACTGCTAATTCCTCAGCAAAATTCCCCTTAGCATTCACACTTCTATCAAGTGACTCCAGCAAATAATCTCAAGTCTCAGGTTCTGTTTTATTATTGTTATTATTATTATTATAGGCCCCCAAAAACTTCCATCCTCTCAAATTATACCTTGATTTCAAGCTACCACCATCTTACATTTTTGCAGTAGAAACATGTCACTTAGCTATTAGCTAAGTAGAAACATGTCACTTAGCTATTACCTTCCAAAACTCTCCATGAAAATTATGATAAAGTAGGTGAATTAAATCAATAGAAATTTGTGTTGTCATAATTATGAGGATAGAAGCATAGAATGAAGTTTTCAGGAAGGTCTTGCTCTCTCCAAAGTCCCTAAGGAAGAGTGTTTCCCTAACTCTTCCAATTGCTGGGGGAGACAGACATTCTTTGACTTGAATCATGATAACTCTTCTCTCCATTTCTGTCTTTGTATTTCTTTCTTTCTTTTTTTTTGTACCAGGAATCGAACTCAGGACCTCACGCTTGCCAGGCAGATGCTGTGCACTAAGCTAAGTCCCCTTCCCCCTATTTCTATAGTAGCACATTATTCAGGTGTATCACTGTGTTTCTGTGCCCTAGTTTTACTCCTTTGGGAAGGATACCTCTCTACTGGATTTAGAGTCTACTGTAAATTAGTATAAACTCATTGTGTGTAATTACATCTTCAACCATCTATTTTCAAAAATGGCAATACACTGAGAAATTAGGTGCACACGATTTTGTGTAGAAACTATTCAGCCAATATAAACACAAAATAAAATACATTACCTTCATTTGAATGTCCATATAATATAACAAATTCTAATGCACAATGCATCACATTATATGATCACTGTTTCTTCAGATGTCCAGTCTACTGAACAATTTATACTGTGAATAACAGATATTATTTTGAAATCTTACTTATACCTATCTTCAAAATTTAGCAGTTTATATTTACTGTGAGCTTTAAATACATTTTTTTCAAATTTAATGGGCTAATGAATATAGTGCATGTATTTATGAGAAATCGGGTCGGTATATTCTACCGTTAGCAAGATGTGGTTGAGAAGTCATATTGGGTACATTTTAGGCTTCTGTCCCACACTAATCTCATGAGAAATCTTAGAAGATAAATTTACTAAGCTTAAATATTTTTATCTCTAAACAGTGTACAATAACCATATGAAGAGATTTGGTTTATGGAATGATTAAATAGTCATTCATTACAGTTTCTGTCACACAAAAATAGTATTTTCTGTTTCTTTTTCTGTGCTTTTACCTTTCATTCTTTTCATGACCACTGAAGCATACTCAAATGTCATGTTTATGTGTGAGTAGTAAGATGCTTACTGTATTTGAGGGGAGAATGCAGTTAGAGCATAAAAGTGGTTACCTTAGGCTGGCCAAGCCTTGAAATTAGTAACTACCCATAGATTTGATACCTCAATAAATAATGAGTCAGTCACCAAATAGAATATTATGACAATTATTTGAAAAGTAACCATTTTGCATAACAATTATAAAAGTTTTACTTTAGGTCATTAATTCACCAAGAATATTACTGAAAATAAACTCATCAATCCACCAAATGGTGATATTTCTTGATGAGATTATTTTAATATATATCAATAAATTAATTTGAAAACAATAACTATGATTTCATAAATACATATTACATTATAGGCATTAAATAGAAGAGGAACAGTTTAAAATAAGAGATATTCTAATAGGGTTATATAATGCAAGCTTTCAAAAAATGCAAAAATAAATAATGGCAAATGCAGTAAAAAACAGTATACACTATTGTCAGACAGCATCATTTGTACATAATTTATAGTCTAGAAATATTCAATTTTAATTAACAGCCACTCTAAGACATAGTTCTATTCTCACTTTCATTTAATGCTTTACAGAAATTAAACAACTTGGAAAAAGGCAATTAAACAGAAACCTAAAATTCGAAAGTCCACTTGACTCAGTTATTCTCCTTCTAGGTAGAGTATCTTTTGGAAAAATTAAGTTCAGCATATCATAGTGATACATGCACACAAATATTTATAACAGCACAGTTCATAATAACTATTTTTTATTTTAAAGAAAATAATACAAAAAAGTACAATAGCAAAATACAAACTAAACAAAGCAAGGACATTAAAAATGATACGGGTTTCAAACCAAATGATAGAGATTAACAGTGGTTGTTATATTACATATTGTTATCTTCAGTGAAGTTTCTCAGATGACGAGATGTAAGAATAGAAGACTGGTCAAATCACTGAAGTGAATGAGAAAATAATAATTTAAAAGAACTTTAGAGACAATCCATAGTTTCACTAGGCAGGATTGTAGGAATTCACCAATGGTTATATTGCAAATTGTTGTTGTCACATAAATTGCTGAGATTACCAGATATAAGCATGCAAAACTGGTCAGAATATAAAAATATACATAAAAAACCTTTTAATCATTAACTGTTCCCCTCAATAAACCATCAGATACCAGCAGTACAGTTATGCCATTTATCTTTAAATATATATATATATATATATATATATATATATATATAT